>NC_133324.1:128483654-128508654 GCF_042186555.1 Aquarana catesbeiana | reverse complement strand
TAGATATCCCTCAGTACTCTGGTAAACCTTTTTTGTGTAACAAATGTTTATTTGTAAAACAAATATTTAGTATACTAAAAACATAGAATACAACAGTTTAAAGACTTTTAAAACCATTTCATCAGAATTTACCCCAATTCAATACAGACTTCATGAGCAAAGCTGAACCAACTGGTAGTAAGCCAGTAAAGAAGTTGGCTTCTTTTTATGAATAGACAGTAGTGAATCATCCAGTGTCTTCTTACAATCGTTTTATCAGTGTTGGTTGGTGTTAAGAAGGCCATACATGGGTCAGGTGAGGCTTCTACTTCCCAAATTCTGGCAGCCTGACATGCAACAAATTTGTCTACCTATGATGCTAACCTCCTATATTGCTCAGGATGAATGGTTGCACAGATTTGATCCTTTTAAAAGTTAACAGAGACTCATATGCATAGATGTCTCCAAAGACAATGCCTATGTGTATGGGCACATGAGCTGAAAGAACCTGGATATAAATGGTGGTTTATATAGGATTGGATAGACAGTTATTTTATATTGCAAAATGAACATTGGTATTTGTCAGAAATCTGCTTTGGATAAGAAAAAAACACCTTACCCTACTGTCATCATCCCTATACCACAGTAAGGATTCATACACACACACACACACACGATGTCTGTTCCAACCTTAAGAAGGGCACAAGCTTTACAGCCCGAATCTGTTGAACTGTAACAATATGCAATGTATTTGTATATGAATATACCTAAATAAATTGTTTTAAATGCAGCAATCCTTGGATCCGTTTCTATATGTGGCCGTTTGGGAAGGCCTGATTGCATGCACTGGAAGACTGCCATGGTGCCGTTTGCCTCACCTTGAAGAATATATATATATATATATATATATATATATATATATATATATATATATATATATAAATAAATGTGTGTATGTGTATGTGTGTATGTGTATATGTATGTGTGTATGTATGTGTGTATGTATGTGTGTATGTATGTGTGTATGTATGTGTGTATGTATGTGTGTGTGTGTGTGTATGTGTGTGTGTATGTGTGTGTGTGTGTGTGTGTGTATGTGTGTGTGTGTATGTGTGTGTGTGTATGACACAGTCATCCCTATGCACACAGGATGTACAAAACACTGCTTTTACAGACGTTAGAGTTTTTGTTTTTCAGCCTGTAAATGAACATAGAGTTTGTCTATGTGGCCATGCACATATAGGCATTTACTGGCATATTAGAAGAGGAACGGTTAGAAGCTGAAAAAAATGCTCCACCGGCGCATTCAGGAGCTTTTGGGCAGTAAAACTGTAAAACATCCCTAAACGCGTGTGAATGCATCTAAACGGCAGGCGCATTCTGTGCTTGAGCATTTATTCCAATGGCCAGAATAAATTATTATTTTGGTCAATGTAACAAATGAACACCCAAATGCTTGCGTAGCCTAACCACGTCTAATCAGACCTAAATGCCTGTGCAAATTGCAGTTTTAGGCACAGTTTTAAGCTGTTTGCAGGGGAAGAAAAAAAAAAAAAAAAAAAAAAAACACAAACACGCTCTGTGTGCATGGGGCCTAAATATAATACACAATAAAAATATATGTTTAATTATGCTTCGAAACAAGTATGAAAATGTTATAATGAATCTTAGGCAACAGCTGGAATATTAGGAAGTCCTTTTATCATTCAAAATGTTAAATTAAAAACTACTCCCATCCAGGTTTACCTTTTGAAATAAAAGAAGTCACTGCAGGAATGTACTACAATGATAATGTTTAATACTGTTCCAAACAGGACAGACAGAAAAATACTATTTAATTAGCACCAAAACACTAAATCAATTTGACCAGACGTGAAGAAAACAGACTAAACATTGTTTGCATAAATTAGGTTGGTATACATGCTCTATTCTAAGTACAAGAAAGTTAGAGAGCATAAGTACATAAGAAATAAAACAGTAGTTAACAAAATATATAAAGTGGGTCTTTGAAAAATTTCTTGCTCCTAGACATATAGAAAAATCCCAATTTTGCCAAAAGAAAAAGTATAAACAATTCTTCAGTGTCAAGCCTGGGAAAATATAGACTCTTCCACAAATCACCATCCATTCCTAAAGTAATTCCACAACCAAAAACTAGCTAGGTCTTAGAATCCAGGACTGCTGGCAAGAGTGGGAACTGAAGCTCATATCCGTTTTAAAATAACAAAATTATATTTGTAACAACAAATTATATTTGTAATAGATGTCATCTTCTTCATGATGCATTAGCCATTGTGGACTGTTTCCTCCCATGTCCAAAGGGAGGGGGGGGGTGATTTGGATTTATTGGAAGATGATGAAATGCATGTATTTGAAGGTCACAGAAAAATAAATCACTACCTTTGCTTAGAAACCCTGTGATACATTTGATTCTGAACTCCAGGCAGATATAAAAAGGCATTCATTTAGTTATTTATTCATTAATAAATCATTACATTTATATTTTAAATGCAGATGGTAAGTACCTGGATTTGACTTCAATTCAGGCTCCTAATTCTTTTTATTGGATCACTGAGCAAGGGAAACCCTGAGAGGCAATCAGATGAGCTGCATGACAATAGGACGAGAAAGCAGTGTGAGCAGAGGTAGGACTTCATTGGATGCTGCTCCATCATTGACCATTCACAGGCTTAGGCCAGGGAGGCAATGTAGGTCTCAAAGCAGAGCTCAATTTTCTTATATCTGTTGCGCAGCCTTTTTAATGTAAAAAGCTGCAGTCCAGGAATGATGACTAACTATATATGTATGTGTGTGTGTGTGTGTGTGTGTGTGTGTAGTTTTTTTTCATATTGCCAGCAGGGGAAGATTTTTGGAGGGTGGGAGGTTGTTAACAAAGCTGTAGTATAATAATGTGGTGTCACCCCCTTGGCTCTACAACAGGGCTGTGTAAATCTCAAAACGGAATGGATGGTCAAGTTATTAGTCTAAGGGACTAATACAATGAACTAAATGCTTCACACATGAGTTTCTTCTCACATGAGCAGTAGACTTAGCTGTAGAGCCTTAAAGGCTAACTCCACCTTTAGCAACATGTTAAACCCATATTTAGGGTGTATCATGTTGCTAAGCACCACCCCCTCCTTAATCTGAGACAAAATGCGAGGGTTCTTCTACTCCACAGCCAATGTAATGCAGCATACACACGGTCGGACTTTTCGACCGGACTGGTCCGACAAACCGAGTCCGGCGGACAACCTGTTCGTGTGTGGGCTTCATCGAACCTTCAGCGGACTTTTCCAGTCGAAAATCTGACGGACTTTAGATTTGGAACATGCTTCAAATCTTTACGTCGTAACTCCGCCGAACCCAGAAATCCGCTCGTCTGTATGCTAGTCCGACGGACAAAAACCGACGCTAGGGCAGCTATTGGCTACTGGCTATCAACTTCCTTATTTTAGTCCGGTGTACGTCATCACGTACGAATCCGTCGGACTTTGGTGTGATCGTGTGTAGGCAAGTCCAATCGTTAAAAAGTCAGTCGGAAGTCCGTCGGAAAAGTCAGTCGGCCCAGTCCGGTCGAAAAGTCTGACCGTGTGTACGCTGCATTACTTTTACACACAGCTGCGTCATTCAATCATCTGTGAATGAATAAATATGATGGACTTGTAGTTCTCAATGGAACATAGATGAGGTAATAAGTGCACTCGTAGACCACTGACACTTTCTCCAGCTCTCCAACTGAAAGCCCATACAGAGGTATGGGCAGAAAGCTGAAGGTAGAGTTTGCAGGAGCCTGACATTGTACCCATGATCCACAATGCCTTGCAGGATCCTGTGAAAAAAAAAAAAAACAAAAACACAGGGTTACTTACCGGTAACGTCTTTTCCAGAAAGATAGACCAGGAAGGAGTCACTCCAATGGTCCTCCTACCTGAGAATGGCTGGTGCCAGACGCACCTGCTATCACTGCAACCAGAGTCTCTGACTCAAACATAGTGGAGGATATCCTATAGTGGAGAGGGCCCGGAAAATGGTGGTCTGTCCATAATAACTTCAATCCTTCGGTGCCTCTGCATAAGCCCCTGGAAGTAGCGCACCAGCTCAGAGAACCCCCCCCCCCCCCAAAGTGACATCACCTGCCCTCCGGGTCTGAAACCAGAACTGCCCACACAGTATTGGCTGCAGCATGAATCTCCCCTACAGGAACAAGTCATCTCTTTCAGTCAAGACTCTCCCCAGACACAGAAGAAGGGGGCTGATACACGGACCTCCCCCCAAAGGGGGGAAACTGGTATAGCAACATGATGATAACTGCCTTAGTCCCCACCAAGAGGCAGACATTGAAGCAATACCAACAGTTGCTAGAGTAGGTCTCTTGTGAAACACAATTCACCCGCACTAGCTTACAGCCCCATTTTTTCCTGCAAAAATATGTGCATTTAATTTTTTTTTCTCTTAAAAGTGAACTTAGCCTTTAAGGGTGAAATACCTGCAAGATTTTCAAACAATTCATCATATTAACTAAAAGGTCTTGATCTTGAGCTGTAGTTCCTCATATTTAAAAGAGAAGTATGGGCTTGTTAAAAAAAGAAAAAAAAGCCACACAACTTTTTATATTCTTCTAGATGGATGAATAATCGATTCCATGCTGCATTTGTCCCCCATGGCTCTAAGGCCAGGTTCACATATGTGCTGCTGCGGTTTTGTGCCTGGGGTCCGGTGCGTTCCTGGTCACCGGTTCAGGTGTGAATCAGGTCCGAATTTTTGCCTGAATTTGCACCCGAATCAGACCCAAAGACGCACAGGACCCTTTTTGAATGAGGACCACAGCCGCCCCGGACATGTGTGAACCGGCTCCATTGAGAGTCGGTCACACTCGCCTGTCACAAATTGGATGTGGGGAAACCATTATTATTATTATTATACAGTATTTATATAGCGCCAACAGTTTACGTAGCGCTTTACAACTAGAGGGTAAACAGTACAAATACAATACAATTTGATACAGTAGGAAACCATCAATTCAATTTGCATATATGTGAACCCAGCCTAAGAATGAGGACCAAGTGATCAAACACAGCTGATTGCTCAGTTCTCAGCCTTCAGTGAACACAGAGTTAGACTTGCTGAGAGCCTGAGCCAGCTGCCAGTCCAGGCATCTGGGTGGATCCCGATCATATAAAATGCCATCATCTCTAGCATAGGGCAACCTCGAAAGTATAGCTGTCTAAGACAATGGTTTGCGTTTAATATATTCAGCAGGTAATTTAAATGGCAATTAACACCAAAAGCAGCATTTCCTTAAACATCTCTTCTGGTCACACACTGACTCCATACCATGCGTTTTTCATGCTTGTCAACAAGTCCAAATTCCCAGAACTAGCAAATCAGCAATAAATAAGTAGGCTTTGTACACACAAGTGTTTGGAGAGGCTACACTTGGTCTATTATGTCCCAAATTTCGCACACGAATGTTGGCAAGTTTGAAAAACCTGTATGCTCAAGCACCAAAATACAGAAGTCACAGGTACAACATGCCACTCAATATAGGCCAAATCATTGTCTGTACAAAACTGATGCATTAGAACATGGACAGACAAAAATACATTATTCCAAATTGCCAAGACTTCTGTGCTGCACAAGCTATTTTAACAACACATTTCACAAACTTATATAAAAATATATACTGTATGTAGTGTATATTGCTATCTAACTTGCATAACACATCAAAATTTAAATTTGGATTTATGTTTTAGCTTCCGCAGAAACAGGAAAATGCAACGCTGCACACACCTTTAAAATTTGCTGGACAACTCCTGTAATGTTGGCGATATATACACAATGGATTATCATGATCCCTTTCTGATGGTTTTGTGGCATGGTATTGAAAAGGAAAGTGATGAGACCGGCTGTAAAGTTCAGACTGTGTTTCACATAATCATGTTGTGCATTTGTGCTGCATCAAATGATATTTTCAAAAATCGTATTAATTTAAAACACACGAAAATTCATTGCATTATGATCAGCATTAAAGTAGTAAGTGTATATCATCCCACAAAAGTATTAGAAAGCAATCATTGGGGGTTATTTACGAAAGGTAAATTCACTTTGCACTGAAAGTGCACTTGGAAGTGCAGTCGTTCTAAATCTAAGGGGTAGATCTGAAATGAGTGGAAGCTCTGCTGATTTTATCATCCAATCATGTGCAAGCTAAAATGCTGTTTTTTACTTTCCTTGCATGTCCCCCTCAGATCTACAGTGACTTTACTTCCAAGTGTACTTTCAGTGCACTTGCAGTGTAAAGTGGATTTGCCTTTAGTAAATAACCCCCAATGTTTAATCAAATAAGATCAATAGGTGACAACATTACACATAATAAAGCAGAATTCAAGAAGCTTGAGGTCTGAAGTCGGGTTTATCTTTAGATGGAAACAGAACACTCCCATAATTTACTAAAGCAGAGGCAGGGCACATCTCTGCAGCATCCTACGCAGTGATGGGTCTGCCCCGTCCTCATGCAACACTAAGTAGGAGGCAGACAACAGATATAGATGGATGTTCTGTATGCTACACTGAAAATCCCTGATAAGCTGGTAATTGCTACACAATTTAAGATAATGGGACAATAGTCCAGCAACCAGCAAATATTCTGCTTGAGGGTAAGGAGGCGCACACGAGTCACCCATGCGACAGAGCCAAGCAGCACTGTGGCAAGGAAGACCATAGCCCTGTGTAAGCTTTTACTCTGGCATATTAAAATTTGGACAGTGCTTATCTTTCACTACTGGCAACTGAATGGAGCAGTTGGGAGCAAAAGAAAGGGTGAAGAATGTGAGGCTCTGAACCGGTTTCCTTGCCATGGGGGAGGTACAGAAACCCTTTAACTCCCCAGTACTACAATTGCTGGCCCTAAAATAAAAACAAGCACTGCCCCAAATGGCTATGACAGGGGTGGAGTGCAGCAAAGACAAGGGATCAAACACTCCCCTCTATCAAAAAGCTTGCAAGTGAACATTTATTTTATTCGTAAAGCAGCAAAAACAAGGTCTGACAAGTCAAGCCAAGTATTTCTGCAAATGTGGATGTTGATAGATCAGAATACTGGAACTCTAAATGAAGTTGATTTGCTGTACAGTGCATTTGTTATATATATATATATATATATATATATATATATATATATATATATAAAATCTCCAGTTCTGTCAGGTTGGATGGTAAACGTTGGTGGACAGCCATTTTTAGGTCTCCCCAGAGATGCTCAATTGGGTTTAAGTCAGGGCTCTGGCTGGGCCATTCAAGAACAGTCATGGAGTTGTTGTGCAGCCACTCCATTATTTTAGCTGTGTGCTTAGGGTCATTATCTTGTTGGAAGGTAAACTATGGCAGAGTGGCCCGACAGAAGCCTCTCCTCAGTGCAAGACACATGAAAGCCCACATGGAGTTTGCTAAAAAAAACACCCGAAGGACTCCAAGATGGTGAGAAATAAGATTCTCTGGTCTGATGAGACCAAGATAGAACTTTTTGGCCTTAATTCTAAGCGGTATGTGTGGAGAAAATCAGGCACTGCTCATCACCTGTCCAATACAGTCCCAACAGTGAAGCATGGTGGTGGTAGCATCATGCTGTGGAGGTGTTTTTCAGCTGCAGGGACAGGACGACTGGTTGCAATCGAGGGAAAGAAGAATGCGGCCAAGTACAGGGATATCCTGGACGAAAACCTTCTCCAGAGTGCTCAGGACCTCAGACTGGGCCAAAGGTTTACCTTCCAACAAGACAATGACCCTAAGCACACAGCTAAAATAACGAAGGAGTGGCTTCACAACAACTCCGTGACTGTTCTTGAATGGCCCAGCCAGAGCCCTGACTTAAACCCAATTGAGCATCTCTGGAGAGACCTAAAAATGGCTGTCCACCAATGTTTACCATCCAACCTGACAGAACTGGAGAGGATCTGCAAGGAGGAATGGCAGAGGATCCCCAAATCCAGGTGTGAAAAACTTGTTGCATCTTTCCCAAAAAGACTCATGGCTGTATTAGATCAAAAGGGTGCTTCTACTAAATACTGAGCAAAGGGTCTGAATACTTAGGACTAGGGTTGTCCCGATACCACTTTTTTAGGACCGAGTACAAGTACCGATACTTTCTTTCAAGTACTCGCCGATACCGATTACCGATACTTTTTTTTTAAATGTCACGTGACAGTGTTTTTTTTTTTTTTTTTTTAACAGTGCTTGCTTTTTTTTGGGGGGGGGGGGGAGGGAGTGAACGAGGTATGTGTGTTTTTTTTTTTTTTTTTATTTACAACTTTTATTTTTTACAATAATATTTTTTTTTATTCTTTATTGTTTTTTTTTTTTGTTTTTTTTTAATCAGCCCTTTTGGGGGGCTTTGGTGAGATATCAGGGGTCTTAACAGACCTCTGATATCTCCCCCTTGAGACAGAGAAAGAGACAGAGGATAGAGATTCCCCAGTCCCTTTCTCTGCAGCCTCAGCTGCACTGAGAATGAATGGAGAGAAGACAGCAGCTTCTCTCCATTCATAAACTGACACATCGTAACCACAGGAGATTACAATGTTTCAGTTATTGTGAATGGACAGAGTCAGCTGACTCTATCCATACACAAAGGAAGGAGGAGGGGGACGGAGGAACGGAGGGGGAGAACGGAGGGAGACAGATAAGGAGAGAGGAACGGAGGGGACAGATAAGGAGAGAGGAACGGAGGGGACAGATAAGGAGAGCAGAACGGAGGGGACAGATAAGGAGAGCAGAACGGAGGGGACAGATAAGGAGAGCAGAACGGAGGGGACAGATAAGGAGAGCAGAACGGAGGGGACAGATAAGGAGAGCAGAACGGAGGGGACAGATAAGGAGAGCAGAACGGAGGGGACAGATAAGGAGAGCAGAACGGAGGGGGACAGCGGAGAGGCACAGAGGAAAGGAGGGGGCACGGAGGAGGATGCAGTGACAGTCAGCGGTGAGCGATCACCGCTGTGTCACTAAAGCTGGTGAAAGCCGCTGGGGGAGAAGCTTGTAACTCCCCCACGCGCCGATCACAGCTGTCTTCCGGGTATCGGGGGAAGCATCGGGAGCATTTGCCCGAGTACAAGTACTCGGGCAAATGCTCGGTATCGGTGCCGATACCGATACTAGTATCGGTATCGGGACAACCCTACTTAGGACCATGTGATATTTCAGTTTTTCTTTAATAAATCTGCAAAAAATGTCAACAATTCGGTGTTTTTCTGTCAATATGGGGTGCTGTGTGTACATTAATGAGGAAAAAAATGAACTTAAATGATTTTAGCAAATGGCCAAATGGCTGCAATATAACAAAAAGTGAAACATTTAAGGGGGTCTGCATACTTTCCCTCCCCACTATATATATATATTTATATTTATATACTTATTTGCGTCAACCCATCAATTTCTGTTTTTGACATTACTAAGCAAATGGCGTACTTAAGTTTAGTACACAACAAAAACACCGACTTCCAACATCGCTGACGTACATTCTGAGATTGCAGTCCTACATTTCATAAGAGGTAGATCACTTATTTCATTACTAAGCAATGCTACTTGGATATAAGGAAGCTCAATGCTAAACTGTCACTGCAAGACCTGTGACCGGTTTTCCTTGGAATTACCAGACATTCTGGATGACACATGTAAAACTTTACTGCTGAATAAAGCAAAGCATTTGTGGGGCTTTCAGCTAGCTTTGTTGAAGTGTTTAAAGTACCATTCAACTCCAGTTTGTAAATGCTGATAACAGATCCTAATGGGCGTGTTGGTTGCCACTTTAACCACTTGCCGATCGCCTTCCTTATATATACTGCGGCAAGGCGGCTCAGCTGCGCAAACCGACGTACCTGTACATCAGTCCGTGCATGTGGTAGTGTGGGCCCGCGTGCCACGGGAGCTTGCCCGTGGGTCCGGCGGACTTGATGTCCTCCGGCCACATGCAATCATGGTGGATCCCCATTCTGACAAGGGACAATACTGAGATCTGCTGTTCCTAGTGATCAGGAACATCGATCTGTGTTGTCCCAGTAAGCCCATCCCCCACACAGTTAACCCCTTGTCGCCCCCCCAGTGTTAACCCCTTCCCTGTCAGTGTCATTTATACATTAATCAGTGCATTTTTTTTAGCACTGATCACTGTAATGTCTCTGGTCCCCAAAAATTGTCACTTGGGGTCAGATCACCGCCATTACCAGTAAAAACAATTTAAAAAATGAAAAGTCCCTAAATCTGATGCTATAACTTTTGCACAAACCAATTAATATATGCTTATTGTGCAAACCAATCAATATACGCTTATTGCGATTTTTTTACCAAAAATATGTGGAAGAATACATATTGGCCTAAACTGTTGAATATATATATATATATTTTTGGATATGTATTATAGCAGAAAGTAAAAAATATTTTTTTTCAAAATTGTCAGTCTTTTTTTGTTTAAAGCGCAAAAAATAAAAAACTGCAGAGGTGTTCAAATACCACCAAAAGAAAGCTCTATTTGTGGGAAAAAAAGGACATCAATTTTGTTTGGGTACAACGTCGCACGACCGCACAATTGTCAGTTAAAATAACGCAGTGCCGTATCACAAAAAATGGCCTGGTCATTAACACCTCTGGCATTATGATTATGTCAGATTTTTTTAATCTCAAAGCGGTACAATGTTTTGGATGGAAATTTGGCGTTTTATATTGTAGGCCTGTAGTTCTTAGTAATAACACACTTAAATCTGTCCAAACAAGAGTCTAGTTCACGGTATAATAAAGTTTGAAACACAAAATCATAAATTATAATATAATAAAAAACTATAAATTATAATAAATAATAATATAATAATACATTTTATTCAATAATGCAATCAAATCAAAAACACTGGAATTTGCTCAGTTGCAGAGCTGTAGCTGTTGTCACTTTCAGTGTCTGATGACAAATTTCCCCACTAATCACTATCGCTCAATTCTGCTGATTCAAATTTACTATCGCTGTTTTCTAACTAGTCTAAAACTGCTTTTAACATAGGAGGGACACTTTTTGGTTGCTATGGACATTCTCAAGTTTTCAGGCAGTATATATATATAATATAAAACTGCAGGCAGGGCAGTGGACAAAGCACTAGGGACAAAAGTGAGGTGAAATGATTTACTACAGTAATGTAATCTTACAGATTACAATGTACTGTATGTGTTATGTATTTTTCACTTTTTGAATTTGCTGCCGGGCTCCGTCCCCGTGCATTGTGACGCTCGCAGGGAACGGAGCCCTGAACAGTGTACAGAGCGGGGGGGGGGGACAGTGGAGGATCCTGGGGACAAGGTAAGTATGCTGTACATAGATCCTGCGATGCAATCCCGAGTGTGGCTCGGGGATACCGCTTTTGGTAGTGAAAATTCACCCCATGCCACACTCGGGAATACCGCCAGGAAGGTTAAGGGGGTAAATTCTTCCGGGGCTGAAGTGGTAAAGCAAGCTGCAAGAAGTGCTGAAGTCTGCTAGCAGCTTGTTTAAAGTGACAATCAGCACTCCCATTAGGATGTGTTCAAAATCTACAAACTGGAGCTGAATAGTATTTTAAAAGCTTCAACAAAGCTTGCGGCTTTAATCAAAGCTTTTTGTTTATACTGCTCTTAGGCAAGCTAAAGCCCGTGTGAAACAGGCCATATAGGTTCATAGATGAAAAAATAATAGTTTTAAAAATATTTAAATTCAAAGTCAGGCAACTATGAAATGCTGCATTCTAAAATTTTAATTCTCCTTTTCAGCCAGCTGGTAGAGCTCTAGGCTCCTCTTCTCATGCTTGTCAGTTTCTCAATACAATATAAAAACCTGATATTGTAACTGTATCCTATCCTGGCCTTTACACAGTACAGTAGTGTACAGGCATCTCCTGTACCTTTTGTCTCATTGTATAGTACAGAATACTGTGTACAATGTAGTTTAGCCTTACACCTGTGTCCTGTTTTTGCGGGCACAGTACAGTACGGGCATCTCCTGTACCCCACTGTCTCTATCTACACTACAGTGCACATTGTACAACAACATGCAGGTTACACCTGTAATCAAGAATGACATTAGAATAGTAATTAAAATAGACAGTGAATCGTGTAATTCTACAGGGTGACAACAGAGTCAAAATTAGGCCCACAGAATGCATTTAATAGCATTTTTAATGTAAAACAAGTGTTTAATTGATACAAAATTTCTGCTGCACACTACTGTGGCGGAGATCATTGAATTTTTATATGCTGTCATTTTAGTTCTGCTAGCTTCAAGTAGTAGAAATACCCTACCAATCTGTTTGTACAGCTCTGTATCTCAGTACAAGTTTGACATACATACTTGCCACTTCAGATGTAGAGTCTGATTGCGAAATGCACCAGTAGTTTCCATAGAAACATCCAAAATATTCCCTGGTATTTCTGAATCATTTTCAGAAAAGCTTTTAGATTTTGTAAAATAAAAGGCGAAGTTCACCCATAAATACTTCTTGTCGGTTGTTGAATCTGTACCGGTTTGCCTCATATCTCTTGGTGACCGCCTATGGTTTGATTCTCCTTTTCCTGAGGCCCTAGCCCTGCCCACATTCCATGGCCAGTATAAAGCCAAGCAAAGGGTCTACAGACTACAAAGTAAAATCAATGGGGAATTCAACACCAAGGGTTGGAACGCCCATACTGTAATTGCGGAGGAACGTGAGCGGAGCTGTAAACTCAAATTCAAAAGGTCTTGCTAACAAATTCATATAAGATACAAGAAGCCTTTTAGCATTTCATTTTGGATAGAGTGAGCCTTTAAGTTGACAATCGCAGAAGTCACTGTTGTATAGAAAAGCATTCAGTCATAAACCCAGTTAAATATCTATAAACACATAAAACATTTTATATAAATAGAATATTAAAGTGTATGTATTGCTCAGTAGGGAAGGCTAAAACTTGTGCTGTCTGTGTACCATTGGGGAAATTTGCATTCTCTTCCTGTCCCAGAGGAGCAACAGGAAACTGGAGGAAATTTCCCAAAGAGAAATGAATTCCTATGCAATGCCTCATTCACACGGCTATCAAAAAAATGCATTAACAACTGTTTTTTTTATTTACAGATCTGAATGCAGCTTTATTGTTTTTAATGGAGACATTCACACAGATGCTTAAAAATGCATGGCCTTTAACCACTTCCACTGCATGGTCTATGTCTATTTGCACTATGGTATTTTCATGTTTTTTGTTTTTTTTTTAATGGAATTTGCTATTTTTGTATCTTTTGCCTTTTGTACTTTAATACATTTGGTATTACTCTACATTTTGTATGTCATCTAAAACTTTATTAAAAAAGAACTTTTGAAATAAATGCACTACCTTCATATCCATAACACAGCATCCAAAAATTGGCATCTGAGGATATGCATATAGCATTAAAAAAAAAGTTTCTGGATCTATTTACTGATCATTATGCAGGAACTTATGTTCCTTGCCTTAATGATCAGTAAGGCGTGTGAATGAGGCCTTAGTTAGTCATCCCCTTACCACTCCCCAAACTTTTGCATTTCCCCTCACCTTTTTGCTAGAAGACAATGGTCACCAGTATAAATACAGCGTTGATCCGAATAAAACTTGAAAAAAGGGTCTAACCTTCCCCACTCTATCAAAAACTAAATTAAAAAAAAAATGCCTAGAGACACACGTCAAAATCACTTGTACAACAAAATACAAAATTCCACTATATATTCAACCACAAAAACTATTTTTAAAAAATAAAAACAAGTCAGTCAATATTTACAAAGATTTGCATTAACTTAAAACAATGTAATTCTGGGTATACTGTAAAACCTGGTCCTGCATTGTCATGCTACAAAGACATTATACATTACCGTATTTAAAATATATCTAAAGAAAAAGTATAAAATATAAAAAGGCCACATACGGGCTTCAATAAGACATCACAAAGTAAAGGAATAGAGAGCAGTCACATTTTAGTATACTGTAGTCATCCAAGTAAACTAAAGTAGTATGGACTGCTTTGGGATAAGGTATTTTGCACACTAACACAATCCCTGGCTTTTGTATAAAAGTAAAGCACACAGTAACCTTTTAAAAAAACAGAAGTGTTTTTCAATAAGGATCATTTTTTTTTTTAAATTACACTCTATGGTAAAAGGAAAGGAAGGCTGATTAACACAACATGCAACACATGAACTCTATTAAAGTATATATATAATCAAACTGGAAACCATTGGAAGCAGCAGATTATGCATAGAGTACTAAATGCAAAACTTTAAATTCAAACAATATATATAGATCAAAAATATTAAAGTTACTTTAAAGACACCTGGCATCAAGAAAGAAAATTGCTTCATAATGCTGCAGCTTTAATACAGGGCACTAGAAACAACAAAGACTTGAGATCTAGCCATTTAACAGTTTAATAGCTTTAAAAAATTCTCCCTTTCTTATCACCATGTCTCATGGGCTTGCACATGCATTTCTGCAGTTTGTACTGAAAGTGGACATTCGGTCCCAAAAAAGAGTGTTTCCCATCCTCTGCAAAATATTAAATTCCCCCTTTTTTTCCTTGTTAACATTTTTGTTTCTATTTATTTTACTGAATGACATATACCTGCTCCTGCAGATTCCTAGGATATACTCACCATTTATCCCAGGAGGCTGCAGGAATAGAAACTCACAGAGGCTGATGGACAGACTGATGATGTTAGAAGGAAAGATGGTGGCATAGGACCTGACCTGCAGCAGCTGAGCAGTGGATCTCACCTGGATTTGCTGGGCAGGTGAGTATCTGAATTATGAACAATGCTACATAACATAAGAGAGGGGGGGGGGGCAAAAGGGGGTTGGGTTATTTTCAGCCCACTCTGGCCTCATGATCTCTGTGTTAGCCAGTTCCACTACAGGGGAAAAGAGTGCTCGACATTGGCTGGTTAAGCCTGGGAGTGGTGACATCACCCATAGGCTCCTATGGCTCATCTATTATCAGCGCTCCCTCCTCTCCCATGCAGCTGATGCTGGCTGACATGGGTGCTAGGTCACATGATCGGACCAGAGCAGGCTGAAAATACACAAGTATAAAGCCATGGCCAAAAGTTTTGAGAATGACACAAATATTAATTGTTTACAAAGTCTGCTTCCTCAGTTTTTTATTATGGTAAATTGCATATACTCCAGAATGTTATGACGAGTGATCAACTGAATTGCAATTATTTAAAAAGTCTCTCTTTGCCATGGAAATGAACTTAATCCCATAAAAAACATTTCCACTGCAATTGTGAAGGCTTCAAGGCGCCCAAGAAAGTACAGCAAGCCCCAGGACCATCTCCTACAGTTGATTCAGCTGCAGGATCAGGGCACCACCAGTGCAGAGCTTGCTCAGTAATGGCAGCAGGAAGGTGTGAGTACATCTCCACCCACAGTAAGGAGAAAACTTTGAGGATGGGCTGGTGTCAAGAAGAACAGCTAAGCCACTTCTCTTCAGGAAAATCAGAGACAGACCGATATTCTGCAAAAGCTACAGGGATTGGACTGGGGTAAAGTAATTTTCCCTTATGAATCCCCTTTCCGATTGTTTGGGCATTCAGAAAATACCTTGTCCAGAGAAGAAAAGGCGAGCGCTACCATCAGTCCTGTGTCATGCCAACAGTAAAGCATACTGAGACCAGTCATGTGTGGGGTTGCTTCTTAGCCAAAGGAGTGGGCTAACTCACAATTTTGCCCAAGAACACAGCCATGAATAAAGAATGGTACAAAAACATCCTCCAAGAGCAACTTCTCCTAACCATCTAAGAACAGGTTGGTGACGAAAAATGCCTTTTCCAGAATGATGGAGTACCTTGGCGTAAAGCAAAAGTAAAAAAAAAAAAAAAAAAAAAATGGCTTAGGGAACAAAACATTAAAATTTTGGGTCTATGGCCAGGAAACTCCCCAGATCTTAATCCCATTGAGAAGTGATTGTCAATCCTCAAGAGGCGGGTGAACCCCCCCCCCCCCAAATTCTGACAAACTCCATGCATTGATTATGCAAAAATAGTCTGCCATCAGTCAGGGTGTGGCCGAGAAGTTGATTGACAGCATGCCAGGGCGAATTACAGAGGTCTTCAGAAAGACGGATCAACACTGCAAATATTGACTCTTTGCATAAACTTCATGTAATTGTCAACAAAATCCTTTGAAACTTATGAAATGCTTGTAATTATACTTCAGTATACCATAGTAAAATCTGACAAAAAGATCTAAATACACTGAAGCAGAAGACTTTGTGTAAATTAATATTTGTGCCATTGTCAAAACTTTTGGCCACGGCTGTGTATATTTATATGTAAATATATATATATTTACATATATTTTATTTATATATATTTCCTGCAAAGGTTAGCCAGAATAGGTGTTTGGAGGGGGAAGAAGTGCTTTTAAGATTAGTTAGGTGAAACCTAAATTCTGGAAATGATTTTAAATCCAACAGTTTAAATTCCATGTCAGGAGAAGAATGGAGGGGAAGGAAAAATGGACTGTCAATGGCTCACTCATTACAACTGTGTAGGGCAGTGGTGGTCAACTTAATAAACATAATAAACTCAAAAGTGCCCCCTCCCCTCAACATGTCCAAAGGGTTGACCAATAGCTATGTTTTTGTAAATTTGCAAAAACACCAGGGAAAGGTGGCCAGGGAAAGGTATGTGTGGTGTAATAAACAAACCTGCAAACTGTTGTTGCTCCTGAACCAACAAGCCAGAGGCTTGGTTTAGCCACACACTGAGCACTGATGGGCCACATGTTGGGCACAGGGGTGTGGAGCAAACAATGGAGAGAGAGAGAGAGATACAAATCTGACAGCCATTGTAGATTTTTCCAACTTTGCTAAAGGATAGCATTTTTATTTGTGTCTGTATTGCTGTTGGGCAGGTTACCTTACTTCCAGTCTGGTGAAAGTGTAGTCAGCATAACATAAATATGGGAAAAATTCTAAAGGTGCACCGGAGAGCAGAAAACCTGAAAGGGGTTCCAACCCCTCCCTACTCTATAAAAAAAAATAAAAATAAAAAAAAGCTTTGGCTTGACATGCACTTTGCACTATAGCCACATAAGTTAAAGTGCATCGACAGCCAACTATTTTTTGTAGTTTTGATTAAGAGTTTGAAAGGATTAGAATCCATGCCATGTTTTGATTGCAATCTGTCACGAATGGGAAAATTAATCTGCTTTATGACAAAAAGGAAAATCCTAAATTTTGAATTGTCATTGGAGCATGAATAAAAGGTGTGACCAATGATGACACTTGGTCCAGTGACAACTGGAGATATTTTTTACTTTAGTGAAATTTCTGCTCACTTCCTCTCAATGGGAAAGGGAGTTCATGTAAATCTCCCCAATGGGAAACAGGTGACGGGGTTTTATCTATTCCCTACTCTATCCAAAACAGTCCTGCAGTTGACCTGCTTCTGATTTGCATTTGAACTGCTTCATGCTGCTTTTGAATCCCTATAGACTTCTATGAGCGGAGATCACCGTGGACATAAACAAAAGCCTAAAATTTCAGTAATGATTAAAAAAAGCCTTTAACTTTATCTTTCTAGGATTAGTGTGAACTTTCCAGCTTTGCAGCAATATCATTACTACTGTTGTCATGGTGATAGAGCTCTGCAGAAAATACATATATATATATATATATAAAACATTTTTTTTTTTTTTTAATCAGGCGTATTGAAAACACACCTGTACTGAACAATGAAAAGGATCAGTTGAAGAATATAAAGGAAGGTAGATGCTGTGTGCTGGGTTCATCCAGTGTTTAGGGTATTTTCTAAGCATCCCATTTAAGGCCTATTCTAGTCCTGTAAGCTTTTCCAGTTACAAAAGTGACTCAGCCATGATAGATTGTAAATTTCATTCAATATGAAGGACTCAACAGCATTTGGCTTCTGAAAATTTGTTTGGTTGTTTCAGAAACAAAAATATTGCCTTGGGACCTTACAGCAGTACCTGTCCAAAACTGAAGTGTTTTGGGTGGGCTGAGCATTTAAGTAGACGAATACATGGATTTAAGTTATTCCTGCATTTAAAGCAGGGGTCTCAAATTGGCGGCCCCCCAGCTGTTGTGAAACTACATGTCCCATGAGGCATTGCAAGACTGACAGTTACAAGCATGACTCTCACAGGCAGAGACATGATAGGACTTGGATGGGTTTTGCAACAGCTGGAGGGCCGCCAGTTTGAGACCCCTGATTTAAAGTATGTTAAGAAAAAAAAAAAACATTCAGTATATATAAAATACATTAAACATTTGACTTAAATGGATTATTAAGATTTTATACATCAAAATTGCAAAACTTCTGCGACCACAAAAAATATATAGTAAAAATACCTTTAACAAGTCAATAGTAGATTACAAAGTTTTGCATAACTATATAGTACAAAATACAATTTTGCAGATACTTTAAAACCTTTTCCTGCATAGTCATGCTACAAAGATAGAATTTATTCAGCAACAAGAAAAACTCCAATGTTTTGAGTAATTTGGAATATCACCATAACAAACACCAAAGTCTTCTTGAACCTACAGCGTTTATAGAGGTCATAAGCAAAAGGATGGGGCTTAGAAATATGGATACAGAGCTGAGGTAGAGTAGGCTTAATTGATGTGGAATATACAACTTAGTGTTAGAACTCTTTCCATATAGGCTAAAACCATCATCCTCCTTCCTTATGGTATATCTAAGACCATTTTTTTCATTTGATTAGAGCAGGGAATGGTTACAACCCTGTCTTTTTTGCCACCTGTGTCCCATTGGAGGAGATTTCCTTTCACTTCTTGCCCTGTAGACGCAACAAGAATAAAGAGGAAAATCTCTCGTGTGTGAGAATTCCCCTCTTAGATGGTTGTTACTGGAACAAGTGTCACCACTGGAAGACTTCCCCCCTTACTTCTGTTCAGGAGAGGACTCAAAATTTTGGATTTCCTCTCAGGTTCAATCTGTGTGGCAGTGATCACCAAGACAAATAAAAAGGGGGTGAATTTCACGAGGACACAGCTAGCATTAAAAACGTCACATGGGTTCTAACCCTTCTCTACTAAATCTTTGAAAATACCTTTAGAGAAACTAAGTTGATACAAACAGCCATAAGCAAAGTGCAATACCCAAAAACAACCAATCAGATTAAAATTTTACTTCAGTCACACCAGTAATAAGTAAATCCTGATCGGATGTTATGAGATAGCGCTTTTCATATTGATCTTCATCCTATTAAATAAGCATGTTTAGCTAATGGCTAACCTTACTAATTATAGGAAAGTCAATAAACAACAACAGCTATGACATGCAGATGGAAGCTTCCAAGGAAAACTATATACTTCCACCAATGTGAGTACTTATAGGGAAAGTTCCAACACACAAAAAACACATTAGGATCCCAAACACTCATATGAATGAATGTTGTATTAACAAAATCAAGTGAGCACTGAGATACTGTTACTCAGTAAAATAATAAAAACACATCAACCTATCAACTCTATGTTTGAATAGTATAACCCAGCAGATTGACCCCATTACGGCCTTTATACTGCCCCTTTAGTCTTCTCTCGTCTTGCACCAATTCACTTTTGAAAACAAAAAACAAAATTGTCAGGTGATGTAATTTACCTCACTCGTATGCAATTTACCTGCTATGCCCCTTTCTGCATTCAATTTGTGAAAACTTTTATACCCCTTCCTGCATTCAATATGTGAAAACACTGGCATCAACTATCAGTCACTGCGGTTTAAACAGTAACTGAAGAGACTTAAAGGGTTCCTCCACAAACTTTTTGGCAACAGGATTGATATAAGGTTTCTTCCATGTTGGTTACCAGCTCTGCATTTCACCCCCTTTACCAGTTAGTCTACATGGAGTTGTTTGGAATCAAATTGTTTTGGAGATCTCACTCTAAAATAACTAACTCTAAATCTGCCATCTGAAATGTTCTGAAGGCCAAAATGTTGCAAAACTGCAGCATTGTAGTATAAAATGGCACAGCCTAGAGCAAATGACAAGGGGATTCTGGGCCATGGCATGGTACCTGTATTAAACATCTTTTATTTCGTGTGACATTTCCTTTATGCTGAGCAGGGTAGATGCACTAGAACCAAGGAATGTCTGAACGGAGAAGTGCAGGCTCACGGGTATGCATATGAGGATTGGGTGGCAGTTGGAGAAGACTACAATAAACATTACAATAATACAAACTGCTGGGAAGATACCTATAGGAAATGGGAGCTACAACACGGTGGGCAAAGTCAGGTGTAATTTTTTAGGTTTAGGGTTTTCTCAGATTTGTCCAATCATGCACTAGATAACAAAAAAAAATGAAGATCTGTTAGCAGCAAGCAGTTTTTTAATGTAACTGAAAAAATACGTTGCATTTAAGAGATGATTTAGAGCAGCCTTTTTCAACCAGGGTGCCCAGGCACCCTGGGGTGCCTTGAAGTTTCTTCAGGGGTGCCTTGGCAAAATGCCTAAAAATTGATCATAAAAATTGTTAACAAGCCAGCAGGTGGATCAAGCCTGCACTTTAGTTACACAAAGCTACAGGTTTTCATTATACATCATTATGATTTTCTAGACACTAGCATCCTAACAACCAATGATGTCATCAGTTGATAAGGAGGATGTCTGTTGCCTACACAGCATCCATGTTTGACCCTCCTGTGCCCCTCAGCATTGGGGTCACATTAGCTGACTGATGGAGAGAGATTGAAGGAGAAGAGAAACATTGGAAAACTAGTCAGTACCAGTGTGCAACAGTGTATTTGCTTTGAAAGAATAAATCACATCTAACGTTGGGTGTCCTATGGGTGGATGTTGCTGCATTATGTAAAACTAATAAAACATTTTAGAATGGGGTGCTTCGAGCCTGTCCATAATTTTAAAGGGTGCCTTGACTGAAAAAGGTTGAGAAACACGGATTTAGAGGGTAGCCCTTAAATCTAAAGGCAAAAGCTAATATGTTATTGCGGTTTACCAGTTTTTACATGTGATGGCTACATTAATTTTTTCTTCAGACTTTTATCCCCCCTTTATTTTCACCTGGTGATCTGGCCAGTAAGTCTATTATTTGAAAGCTTCCTTTAACAGGCCAAGATTGTCAAGACCTTTACCACTGAAAGGGGTACATAAAATGGTCAGATTTTAGGAGTTCAGTTTCAATTTGTTAGTCACGTTTATATAAATCTGCTAGTGTATCTAATTCTACCCTCAAATGCTGCTGTCCATGTGTCTCTGCACTGCTCCTCCATACAGTGAAGCCATACTAAGACTTTCGGAAGTGTGTGACTGGCTAGATCAACAGATGAAAACAAAGGAAATTGAAAAAAAGAAAAAAAAAAAAAAAAAGAAAAAAAGAACACAAATGCTGCCATCACATTTAGGCATTGGTAACCCAATATATATTAAATGTATGCTTTTGGATTTAGATACACTTTAAATGGAGGAAACTCAGATTACATCTAATGGAAAAGACTTCAAGTCATTTACATATGTGTATTGAAGAGTAACATTATTTGACTGTGTGGAGAAAGACTTTAAGTATTTTCTATCAATCATTATGATTACTGGATGACCAGTATCTGGAGCGCAAGCCAGGAAGAGGCAGAATTAGGAGAGATAGCATTCCCTATGCTTTAAAGTATATCTAAAGCCAAAACCTTTTTTTATATTTCATAGAGTAGGAAATGGTTAACCCCCTACCCCACTTTTCTTTTTGGGGGGGATTTCTCTTTACTTCCTATCCTGAATATAAATGGGGAGCTAGTAGAAGTCTCTCTCTCTCTTAGTTGTCACCAAAACTACTTTTCCCATTTTGGTGGTAGCCAAAAAATGTTTGATTGTCCCATCATTTTCTGACAATGCTCACCAGGACATGAGTGAGTTTTCTCAGTGGGGACAAACAGTAGTTAAAAAAAAAAAAAAAAAAAAAACAACAAAAAAAAAAAAAAGAAACAGTGGTTTTTGACACTTTCACAAACTAAACAAAGTTTTGGCTTTGGGTATACTTTAAGACAACGATGTCTGATACAAGTTACTCATTTAGCCTTGCGAGAATAATAGGTAATTAGAATTATGCTATGCGAGCAGATTACTGAACGGTTACAATAAACTGCTGATACATATTGGCAGGTCTTTAGCAAATAACCATCCTCCATGTAATGACCTGTGGGTCCTTGCAAACAAGTAAAAATACTGCATAGCATTTGCAATAGTGAGAAGATGCAGAAAACCTTCTACTGTACATTATTCAGTCGTCTTCATTAGACAAACTCTTGCAGGATCATTGAATGCAATTAACGCATAGAACACAAGTCACAGATACACTTCAGTTAATCAGGATTTGTGAACTGAATTGGTACCTATGTGTAAATGGCAATGCATTCTGCGTAGGTTCAGCCCTTGGTTCAAAATTTTGCGTCACTTCTGGGGGTGTTCTTTCATCATCTGTCCCATTGATGCTTTCTGGCGTTAAAGGAGACTGGATATCCCCTCCAGCAGACTCCTTAAATGAAATACAAAAAAATTACTGCTAGAAAAGGCATTGACTATACTCTATACAATCAATGTAATCTAAGATTAAAAATAAAAACCAAAAGAGTGCTTTACAAAGTATGTAAATCTATTCATATAAGAAAATATTTTAAACAGTTTGCAATAGGGCATTTGAGAAAATTTACTGCAGATCAGCTTAAGTTAATAGATATGAATATGATTTAGTAATTTCAGAGGACTTTTACCCTCTGTATGGAAGCTGTGGTCTCTCAGAGGTCTTACACACTCCCTCCTGAGTAAGGACAAAAGCTTTCTGATCAGCAGGGAGTAGGAGTGTTGCTGATTGCAGAGCTATAGGTTTGACATAGCAGGAGGTGTATTGGACCTCTGAAGAAACAAGTCTCCACACAGATTGCAGGGTGGTCTCTGCAGCATGCTGGCAGGAGACAGACTTTTCTGCTCATGCTGTGGCTGCTTTCTAAAGAAATGAACTGCAAGACATTGAACACCTTTTGTTTTTATACACCTGGAATGAATTTAGGGTGTTTAAACTGAAAGTTCAGTTTGGGCTTTAGGATTCTTAAAGTAAATCTAAACACCTAAGCCTGGTACACACTACCAGTTTTTTTTTTTAGTTTAACCCAGTGGGTTAAAAAAAAAAAAAAAAAAAAAAAAAGACAGCTCAGGTTGGAAGCACTTGCTTTGTCATCCACCGCATTGCTCTGAAACAGATTCCTGATAGTGACAACAATGGACTATGACTGTGTAATGTGTCAGTATGGCCAATTGTAGTCTCAATCGGGGAAGTTTGTAACAAAGTCTCGTTGGGAGACAGTGTTCACCCCATAACAATAAATGCCTGAACAGGGACCTCCATGGCAGGATTACAAGGTTTTAATGAAAGCTACATTAAAAAAAAATAGAAGATAAAAAGAGAAGATAAATAAATAAATGAGAAAATTGATAGAGAAAAAATGATAAAAATGCAGCTTTTTGAATTACACTAACATGTTAAAGCCTATATGATATTTTATCAATTTGGTTTATCTCTGCTTTAACCTGTCACAAACTTTAAACATTTAAATTAGGCATGTGGTGAAGAATAATCCTAGTTACTGGTTACCTTTGGTGAAAACCACCCGTCAAAACAATCAGTAGATCCAGAAACCTAATTCTGTTTAAGTTGCATGCAAATGTCCACTCCACTGTAAAGAAAAGGCAAGACTGTCCCCCATTCCCCAGAGCCCCCCATTGGTGCTTTAATGTGATGGATTGCCTCACCTGTCAATAGGGAAATGTAGAAAGGGAGTTAGAACGGTGACAACTTTTACAGGAAAAAAATGGAGAATTTAATATATTACTGGCAACCTATAGTCAGGTCCAAAAATATTACTTTTGGTCCCTTAAAAAGTGTGAGGCACATATACAAACTGTTGTAATTCCTACACCGTTCACCAGGTTTGGATGTAAATACCCTTAAATTAAAGCTGAAAATTTGCAGTTAAAGCACATCTTGTTCATTTCATTTCAAATCCATTGTGGTGGTGTATAGAGCCAAAAAGATTAGAATTGTGTCAATGTCTCAATATTTATGGACCTGACTGTGTATCACAAATCTACTGATCATTTTTCAATGTAGTTTTCACTAAATGTAACCTTTGTGTATGTAATGTTTTATTACAGGCTCAATTTAAACTGCCCAGGATTTCTTCAAATCAGAACTCTAGTTTGAAAAATTAGCAATCCAGGAAAATATAAAAAAACAGCTCTTCCTGCAATACACACCTTTTCTCCAGGGCTTTCCCTATATGCCACTGGTCCACTTTCTGGTTGAATGACAGCCAGCTTGTGAGCCAAAGCTGTCATTGATATACCTCTTGGGGGTGCATCACCATGTTGGCCTTGGCCTGGGCTCACAATAAAATACCACAGAGATCAGTGTTAATATCTAATGTTACCACCTCCTTCTGCGGTATTAAAGACCATGCACTGGGTGGTAGTAAGACGAGGACCCAAGGATGTCATAGGAATGGCCGAAAAACTGTACAGTTAACGTTAGTTTAAATTATGTATATTTGTTTTTTTTAATGTGTGGAAGAGGGATAGAAGATCTGCTTCAAATGCAGGGGCATGAATCAAACTAGTATACTTTATGAATGTGGATTTTAAGATATTAATAGCATACTTTTTTCATAAGTAAATTTTTAGGGGAAAAAGCACCCATTTAGCAACTCTGGATACAACTAGAAGTCTGCATTATACAGTACACAGCCAAATTTACATGGAATACTGGGATGTATTAAAGCAGATACTCTTTGAATGATTTAAATGATTTACACAACTGGGGCACAAAACATTTTTTTTATCTACTTGATATATTACTAAATCATATTCACATACCCAGCTAGTAAAAAAAGATTTAAACCTCAAAATTCACAAATGACCTGAATGCAGAAATTAAAAGCAAAAAAAAAAAAAAAGCAAC
>NC_133324.1:128388654-128478654 GCF_042186555.1 Aquarana catesbeiana | reverse complement strand
TCTGTCAAATGAACTAGACTGGAGAGAGGACAAGAAAGAAGTCTCAGGGTTAGTAATCAAATGCTGAGCTACAGAAAAACACTCACAAATGACGGTAAGACCATTCCCTGTCTTAAGACATGGATCATGGGTACTCTTTCAAATCCTTGGAGTCCTCTTTCACTTTCATTTCAGTTTTTTTTCTGGTTTGTAAAGCAAATCATGCTGATTTGCACTGCTGTCCACTTTAACCAAAAGTCAAAGCCCCCCTCCCCTTAGTAGAGACAGATTTCTAGCCCTCGAATTCTGCACCCACCACTGTTTGGTGGTACCCTGTCCAAATGTAGCATTAACTAAATAACATCTGGTCAAATGGTGTAAAACAGACAGGTGCTAACCAAATACCGAGTTGACTTTCATGCTGCCGTCTTTGTTTACCTGCATTTGATGCAACATATCAAAAAATGGATAAAAGATCTTGCGAGCTACCGGAAATAATCACTTCAGATTTTTATATATGTGCAATAATTTTTCAGCTGCTGGTACTGTTCACATTCCCATATATATGTGCTAAACAGGATGGTGTAGGCAGTAGCAGCTCTCCTAGGACGAGCACCTGCGGATAAACGAACGGACTCATTCGGGTTATATACAGATCTGTTTGATACAGAGTGGTGCGCTATAAGCACCTTCGATGTGCGAGTACCCTGATTGAATATTTTATATTAATGTGGTTTTTAAAATGATAAAGCATCATGTAGCTTGTCTTTTATTTATGCACTGAGGATATACCCATAGAATGGTTCAGGAACCTCAAAAGTCCATACAGAGCCCAGGGCTGTTTGACCAAACGTAAGGTGATTTTAACCGCTTCAGCCCCGGAAGATTTTACCCCCTTCCTGACCAGAGCACTTTTTGCGATTCGGCACTGCGTCGCTTTAACTGACAATTGCGTGGCCGTGTGACGTTGCACCCAAACAAAATTGACGTCTTTTTTTCCCCACAAATAGAGCTTTCTTTTGGTGGTATTTGATCACCTCTGCGTTTTTTAATTTTTGCGCTATAAACAAAAGAAGAGCGACAATTTTGAAAAAAAAAAAAAACGTAATATTTTTTACTTTTTGCTATAATAAATATCCCCCAAAATATAAAATATATAAAAAAACTATTTTGTTCCTCAGTTTAGGCTGATGTGTATATCTTCTACATATTTTTTGGTTAAAAAAAAAAAAAAAAAAATCGCAATAAGCGTATATTGATTGGTTTGCGCAAAAGTTACAAAATAGGGGATAGTTTTATGGCATTTTTATTATTCATTTTTTATTATTAATGGCAGCGATCTGCGATTTTTATCGGGACTGTGACATTATGGCGGACACATTGGACATTTTTGACATTATTTTGGGACCATTGTCACTTATGCAGCGATCAGTGCTATAAAAATGCACTGATTACTGTGTAAATGACACTGGCAGGAAAGGGGTTAACCACTAGGGGGCGATGAAGGGGTTAAGTGTGTCCTAGGGAGTGATTCTAATTGTGGGGGGCGGATGAGCTACCACTCACATGACTACGATCACTGCTCCCGATGACAAGGAGCAGTGATCTTTGTCCTGTCACTAGGCAGAACGGGGAAATGCTTTGTTTACATAGGATGCATTAAGGTGAAAAAACATGAGGGTTTACAACCCCTTTAACTGTGCGGTCACACGCCCCGAGGTGAGGATAATCACATAAGAGGGGGGGGGGGGGCACAAGAGTGTTGGCACTTTGGATAAGTTTGGAGCACCATCACAAGGATCAATTTCAACTGAAAATTCTTAAGGATATCGATTGATGGACTTATATTATTGAGCACTTTAGTGCACATATGGAATAGAACATATTATTAATTAGGTTTGTAAATGTGTAATTATATGTATTGCATATGTTGTTAGCACATTAGCACTTTATGTATGTATGGACCAGAATCATATTGCTCTATACACTTGTTCAGTTAATATTGAGCATTGATATGTATTTTTGCACAAATTCACAGGAAGTATTTTATTTCAGAGTATAGCGCGGCACATTGGTTTTATTAATTATTTGATATAACATATATGTTGTATTTTATAATACAGCTATTACGCCTGCAAAAAAAAAAAAAAAGACAAAAAGAGGTTCCAATGCATTACCTGTGAAGGCGTACTAGTAAGTTCCATTTTTTCTTGGGATTTCTCCTTTGCTAATCGAGCAGCTTCTTTAAATTCCTGAAATTTTTCTGCAAACTGCATTAAGAAAGAATATACAGTGAATATCCAACAAGTAATTGTGCAGAAGCAGAAGGGAATTATTACATCGCCACAGCATGGACAAAATTAATTATGTGCTGTATATATACTATATTTTCAAAAGTATTGGGACACCTGCCTTTACACGCACATGAAATTTAATGACATCCCAGTCTTATGCCCCGTACACACGGTCGGACATTGATCGGACATTCCGACAACAAAATCCTAGGATTTTTTTCCGACGGATGTTGGCTCAAACTTGTCTTGATACACACGGTCACACAAAGTTGTCGGAAAATCCGATCATTCTGAACGCGGTGACGTAAAACACGTACGTCGGGACTATAAACGGGGCAGTAGCCAATAGCTTTCATCTCTTTATTTATTCTGAGCATGCGTGGCACTTTGTGCGTCGGATTTGTGTACACATGATCGGATTTTGTTGTCGGAAAATTTTATAGCCTGCTCTCAAACTTTGTGTGTCGGAAAATCCGATGGAAAATGTGTGATGGGGCCTACACACGGTCGGAATTTCCTACAACAAGGTCCTATCACACATTTTCCATCGGAAAATCCGACCATGTGTACAGGGCATAAGTCCGTAGGGTTCAATATTGAGTTGGCCCACCCTTTGCAGCTATAACAACTCCAGGTCTTCTGGTAAGGCTGTCCACAAGGTTTAGGAGTGTGTGTCTATGGGAATGTTTGACCATTCTTCCAGAAGTGCATTTGTGAGGTCCGGCACTGATGTTGGACGAGAAGGCCTGGCTCACAGTCTCCGCTCGAATTCATCCCAAGGGTGTTCTATCAGGTTGAGGTCAGGACTCTGTGCAGACCAGTCAAGCTTATCCCTGTCTTTATGGACCTTGCTTTGTGCACTGGTGCGCAGTCATGTTGGAGCAGGAGGGGGCCATCACTAAACAGTTCCCACAAAGTTGGGAGCATGAAATTATCCAGAAGGTCTTGGTATGCTGACGCCTTAAGAGTTTCCTTTACTGGAACCAAGGGGTCAAGCCCAACCCCTGAAAAACAACCCCAAACCATAATCCCCCTCCACCAAATGATTTGGACCAGTGCACAAAGCAAGGTTCATAAAGACAGGATGAGCGAGTTTGGGATGGATGAACAGTCTTCCCAGAAGAGTTCAAGCTGTTAAAGCTGCAAAGGGTGGGCCACCTCAATATTGAACCCTACAGACTAATGCCCCGTACACACGGTCGGATTTTCCGATGGAAAATGTCCGATCGGAGCGTGTTGTCGGAAATTCCGACCGTGTGTGGGCTCCATCGGACATTTTCCATCGGATTTTCCGACACACAAAGTTGGAGAGCAGGAGATAAAATTTTCCAACAACAAAATCCGTTGTCGGAAATTCCGATCGTGTGTACACAAATCCGACGGACAAAGTGCCACGCATGCTCAGAATAAATAAAGAGATGAAAGCTATTGGCCACTGCCCCGTTTATAGTCCCGACGTACGTGTTTTACGTCACCGCGTTTAGAACGATCGGATTTTCCGACAACTTTGTGTGACCGTGTGTATGCAAGACAAGTTTGAGCCAACATCCGTCGGAAAAAATCCGAGGATTTTGTTGTCGGAATGTCCGAACAAATTCCGACCGTGTGTACGGGGCATAAGACTGGGATGACATTAAAGTTCATGTGCGTGTAAAGGTAGGTGTCCCAAAACTTTTGACAATATAGTGTATGCTTTATTGCATTGTATGTAATGTCCTTTGCCCTTTTAGGAAAGTTGTGTTCATGCCACTTTAAGAAACTATTGGAAGAGAAGTCTCTAGATAAGGAAAAACAACAACAAAAAAAGGCTAAAATTATTTCCCGGTTTCATAATCTTTACTTGTGCCCTAAAAAGGCAGCTTGATAATCTATTGTTCAGGTTTGCAGCCACTAGGGATGTATAACATGTATTATTCTTCTGTTTTCTATCTTGTCTTAGGTTTTTTTCTCATAAATATCAAGAAATGTCCTCTGTGTCCATACAGAGTTGAATGGCTGAAAGCCACTGGCTGCGTAAAATTATTTCAGTTAAAATGTAAATTTTTTCCTTAAGCAAGTTAAAGTCCAGCAATATCCACACCATTCAGACAAAATTTCTCAATTTTAAATAGATGTTATTGTGTCTCATAGCACAGTCTGGCTATGTAACCCTGTTAACTTATGTCATGTTCAGTTATATATTCAAAGCTGCCACATAATATTTTATAGTTGGATCCAGGCTTGTTGTGAGGTTTATTTTACATCTACAAAAGAAAAGGAGGAGGTAGAAGTGGTTAGGAAGGCTTTCATGAGGAAATGGGCCCATAGTGGATATTACCCATGTGATTAGGGTCAACCGTAGTCCAGAAAGACCAGCAGGTGAGGACTCTTGATGCTTGTAGATCTGCACTCTGAACCTGCTTCCTCAATATTTATGCAATGTGGCTTAACAGAGTTCATAGGGGAGGACCATCACACACATACCAAGTAAATTGTAAACACTGAATTCCAGGTAGAAAGTGAAAGCCTTGTTAGTTACCAATACTGGCAACTACAAAGTTGTCCTTAAAAAAAAAAAAAAAAAAATTATATATATATATATATATATATATATATATATATATATATATATATACCACAATTTCTAGTTGGTATATTATTGTCCGTTTTCCATGAATTTCAGGTATAAATCTTTGGTTAGTGATTGCTTACCTATTAGGCAGTTGTTGCATTTTTGATATATGTAAAAGTAATGCCATTCTGTGCTCTTGTAGCATAAAAGACCTTACAAAAAAGTGTATCTAAAAAAGGAGAAGTATCGCCAATGCCATTTTGGCTATACTTCTCCTAAACGTGGACCACAGCAGTGCAGCTCATTCTGCACTTCTGTGCTACGTATTCAGCTGACAGCGGGCTGACGTCACAGAGCCAGTCAGGCTTTGAAAAGATCCCGACCATATGGTGGGGATCTGCCTAGAAGCCTGGACCGACAGCTGGCTCAGGCTCTCAGCAATTTGCTGAGAGCCTGATCCAGCCCCTCCTGCACCCTCCACAGCCCAGTGCTCCAGTGCAGGGGGCAGAGCAGAGAGCTGGAGACTGACAGTCCACAGCTCTCTGTTCACAGAAGGCTAAGGGCTGAGCGATCAGCAGTCTTTGATTGTTCTCAGTGCAGAGTCATCAGACATATGTAGCACTGAAGCACTGATCCAAGGTGAGTATAAATGTTTTTTTTTTGTTTTTTGTTTTTTTTTTTTAGGTCAATGCTTTTTTTTGTAGGAAATAAGGTCCAGAAACTCCTGATTGCTGATACCAATGTTTTGTGGACCTACTTTACACTTTCAATAACTTATAACAGAGGTATACTATTGGGTCAAAACTTGGTGTATGCTATGCCAATGTCACACATTTTGGGTGCTGTCCTTTTTTAGCAGTCAGTGTACTGTAAGTGCCAACAGATCAACCAAAATCAAGTCATCACATACTTCATGATTTTCTCCTTATCCTACCAGCATGCCTCACATTTCTGCTTCTCTAAATACAAACTGTGTATACATCTAAAGTGATTGTAAAGTCTCTTTTTTTAGTTAAAAATAATAAACATACTATAAATACCTGCCCTGTTTAATGGTTTTGCACAGAGCAGCCTAGATAGTCTTCTTCTCAGGTCCCTTTTCAGCTCTCCTGGCCCCTCCCTCCTGTTGAGTGCCCCAACAGCAAGCAGCTTGCTATAGCGGCACCTGAGCTGAGCCACGGCTCCCTGTGTCCATTCAGACACAGACCTGTGGCCCGGCCCCACCCCCTTTCTCTCCTTATTGGCTGACTGACCTTGATTGACAGCAGTGGGAGCCAATAACGCCGCAATGTTGTCTCAGCCAATGAGGAGGGGAGTCCCAGCCAGCCGAGTGTCTTGTGCAACATCGCCGGATCTTAAAGGACCTCAGGTAAGTATTAGGGGGGCTGAGGGGGGCTGCTGCACACAGAAGGCCTTTTTATTTTAATGCATGATATGCATTAAAATAAATAACCTTCTGCCTTTACAATCACTTTAAGCAGTTTACTGGTCATAACCTAACTTAGAATATTATTACAATATTGTAACCATTTTAATATAAGCATATATTATACAAGTTGACTGTACTTCAACTGATAGGAAAAATATGTGGCCAATCACTACACAGGGCTGCCTTTTCTGCCTTTGCTGCCTATGGGCAAAAGCCTATTGTTCCTAATGCTGAAGATAGACCAGTACTAGCTGAAAGTGATTGCTTATTTGAACAGTATATCCACTACGGTATGTCCACTACATGCAAAGCCCCATTTGTATACTAAACATTGCACTTTATCATTCCTTAGCTGTTCAGCACCTTCGACAGTCAAGGATAAACCATAGCAAGACAGTGGCAGGAATACCTGTAAGTTTTCACACTTCTGAGAAAAAGCTGTGAGACAGATAAAGTGTGGGTTGGGTAATATATCCTCTCTACAATATTTTTGTTCTGTTTTTAATTACTAGCGGCTGCAAAACACTTATGAAGCAACCATATAGATTAGGATAATATTGAAAGTGTTTTGTTTTCAATAAGTAGTTGATGGTTGGTAGAGGTTGCATGGTGTACCCATTTGATCGCTCAGACAATACACCGGGCACTCAAATTTTCAGAATACAGCAGCGCAAGATGGCTATGTCATATGTTTAAAAACAAAAAAGGCTAACAATATGGAAAAAACTAAGCAGCTGTTAGTACAAGCTGTGCATCTATAAAAACACAACATTTTTGGTTCAAGGGACCAAAATAATTGGACAATTGAATCAAAAGCTGTTTCATGGCCAGGTGTGGGCTACTCCTTCGTTATTTCTTCATCAATTAAGCAGATAAAAGGTCTAGAGTTGATTCTAAGTGTGGTATTCTATTCATACACTAATTCTACAACATAACTTGAAGAACAGGCAGCCTCATTTTGCCTTGGATACATACAGTCTGCCATGCAGTTCATTCTTTCATTGTATCATACCAAGCTAGGAAGAAAAATAGAGGATAAAACAAGTTGAGACAAGAGACACATTGATAAATGAGAAGTATTTGAGAATGTCAACAAAATTTATGAAGCCGTCTCAGGAGACTTTTCTTAGTTGTTTCTGACAGTGTTTGCCTTTCTGAAAGGGGCAGCCATTTTAAATTTTGGGACAATGTGTAACAAAAATATATTGTGAGCTTTTTTAACTGCATATGATGTGGCAACTTAAATAGGAACTTTACTCATAGCAACTTGATAAATATTGTTCTTTATCAAGGAATATACATTCCACATTAATAATTATGCTACCAGCACAGAGCAGCTTGAGACAGTATATTACTGGATTTTAAACAGTATAAGGGTTCTAACATTTCCTCACCCTATCCAAAACAAACAAAAAGGGTATTGATACATTGTAAATTGAACTTTTGCTTTGACCATGCAGACTAGGGCTGCAACTAACGATTATTTTCATAATCGATTAATCGGCCGATTATTTTTTCGATTAATCGATTAATCGGATAAAATCATAAAAAAAATCGTAATGTGCCATTTTTTTCTATTCCTCCCGGGGACACCAATGACGGGGCGCTATTCCTCCCGGAGACACCAATGACGGGGTGCTATTCCTCCCGGGGTCACCAATGACGGGGTGCTATTCCTCCCGGGGTCACCAATGACGGGGCGCTATTCCTCCCGGGGTCACCAATGACGGGGCGCTATTCCTCCCGGGGTCACCAATGACGGGGCGCTATTCCTCCCGGGGTCACCAATGACGGGGCGCTATTCCTCCCGGGGTCACCAATGACGGGGCGCTATTCCTCCCGGGGTCACCAATGACGGGGCGCTATTCCTCCCGGGGACACCAATGACGGGGCACTATTCCTCCCAGGAACACCAATGATGGGGCACTATCCCCCCACCCCTCCCAGGAACACCAATGGGGCACTATTCCCCCCCCCTCCCAGGAACACCAATGGGGCACTACCCCCCCCTCCCAGGAACACCAATGGGGCACTATGTCTATTCTCCTCCCACCCAGGAAAACCAATGATGGGGAACTACTACTCCAGGCAGCCACCCCCCGGAACACCAATGATGGGGAATTATCCCCCCCTCCCAGGAACACCAATGGGGCACTATTCCCCCCCCCCCAGGAACACCAATGGGGCACTATTCCCCCCCCTCCCAGGAACACCAATGGGGCACTATTCCCCCCCCCCCAGGAACACCAATGGGGCACTATTCCCCCCCCCCTCCCAGGAACACCAATGGGGCACTATTCCCCCCCTCCCAGGAACACCAATGGGGCACTATGTCTATTCCCCTCCCTCCCAGGAACACCAATGATGGGGCATTCCCCCCCCTCCCTCCCCAGTAATACTGTTAGGATGGTGCCTGGTCATAAAAATGTGCTGTTTTTACTGTGTTATTAGCTGCTACCTTTCACTATGAATGAGCAGCTCGGCTCTCCTCGCTTCTTGCCCTCGCCTCTCTGTTCCCTCGAGGCAGCGGGCAGGGCTGAGATCAGTGGGGATGACGTCTGCAAAGAGGAGGAGGGGGAGAGGTGCGCCGCAGACGTGCCTGGTCACAAACGGCGGCGCCGAGGACACAGGAGGGAGGATTTTTTCTCTGTTCCCTCGAGGCAGCGGGCGGGGCTGAGAAGATCAGGGGGGTGACGTCAGCAAGGAGGAGGAGAGGCGCGCCGTGGACGTGCGGCGGCGCAGACGTGCCTGGTCACAAATGGCGGCGCCGAGGACACAGGGAGGGAGGATTTAAAACGGACGGACAGACAGAAGGAAGGTGCGGACCAACTAATCGATAATGAAAATCGTTGACAACGATTTTCATTATCGATTATTATCGATAATATCGATTAATCGTTTCAGCCCTAATGCAGACCCTTATAGCTCACACTTTAAGAACGGGTGGCTCCCCTTCAGTCCACCTGCTCTCACCTATCCATCAGAATGCATGGTCCTCCTCTGTGGGGACACTTATAAATTAGTGTTAGATACCACAGATACCAGGGTGCCTTGACATTTGCAAATGTGTGCAGACTAAACCCCTGCTTTTAACGCATACTGTTAGACAGGTTTACTTGGTTGTCTGCGGGCTGGTCGGTAAGTTAAGCTTGTTTTTTTTTCCTTGGATTCATCCTTGGCCTTGTTTAGAACTTTATAGCTGCCTATACTTGCCTACATTTTACTTCTCTACTGTTGCATTCACCCTGGCAAGCAAAGTGACCTACCTGTTACTTCCAGATATGGGGGAGCACATTATTCCCTAACCCTTCCTACAAGGCATACTAGTGCTTGGCTATTGGATGCTCAGGCATCTAGCAATGTCACATGGGGGAGAGATCTGTCACTCCTGTATAAGTTTTATGAAGCTTAAGCATGCTTGGTTGTACAGAAGTAAATTGATCTATCAACTTCTGTACAACCATCCGTCAGGTGTTTCTTGAACGATCAGTTATGAAGGCAGGAAGACATGAGAACAATAGTTCAGTGGGAGTGATTCCTCCATCCCCTCAAATGTAATGATTGGGGAATCAGCATATTTTTTTTTTTTTCGTTCAACCCGCTGGTTGAATGAAAAAAAAAAAAAAAAAGTATAATGTTTGGTCTGCCCTAGAGAGAGAACTTCTTCTCTTTATCCAGATTGATAAGAGTGAAGGGAAGGAAAGTATCGGCAGCTGTAGGAGTCACATAGTTAAAGAACAAGTTCCCTTTAACAGTTACCAAAACAGCTATTATTGATACAAGATCTCCATTATTCTACAGTCTTTGTGAATTAAAGTGTCAACAGCCATTATTTTGTAAATAACAGTACATAGGATTATAGAAGAGCTTGGTTTTACATCGATGTTCTGAGATGCTAGATGTGGGCCCTGCTTTTAGCAATAGACCAACCTTAACTATTCGAAATTCTAACCTGTTTCTATTGTAGTATTAAAGAACTAGACTAGATCTAACACATAACAATTTCAAATTTTCAACGCTGGAAGGCCCAAATGAAAAAAAATCTTGCTTTGTTGCCTATAGTAAAAAGTTCTTCATGAAAGGAGAACTGGTTACTATAAGCAACATAGACCATTCTTTCAGATACCTTGATGTATAGTATCCTTTGAGAATTAAATGTATATCAAGCTTTGGCAAATGCCAAGTTCTTGGACCTCTCCTATTCTCAATCTACACATCCTCCCTGGGTCAGTTGATTGCCTCCCATGGCTTTCAACAACACTTCTATGGTGATGACACCAAAATCTCTCTCTCTCTACCCCTCAGCTCACTCCATCAGTCTCTCCACGCATCACTAATTTACTAACAGAAATATCAGCCTGGATGTTACATCACTTCCTCAAACTCAATCTATCCAAAACCAAGCTCATAATATTTTCTCCCCCACTTTCTCTGTTAAAATCAGCAGCTCAACTATCAACCCATCCCCGTACACCAAGATTCTAGCTGTAATCTTGGACTCTGAACTATCCTTTCAGCCCCACATCCATTCACTGTCCAAAGCTTGCCGTCTCAACCTCTGCCCCTTCCTAACCAATGGCACCACAAAACATTGAATTCACTTCCAGGCCATCTCCAGCCTTGACTACTGCAACTCCCTCCTCATTGGCTTACCCTTGCATAGGCTATCCCCCCCCTTCAGTCCATCGTGAATGTTGCTGCCAGGCTCAACCTTACAAACAGCTCAGCGTTTTCTACCTCTTTCTGCCAATCCCTTCACTTGCTTCCGCTCACCCAACAAATTAAATTCAAGATACAAACAACTTACAAAGCTATCCACAACTCTGCCCCCAGCTACATCACTAACCTAGTCTCAAAATACCAGCTAAATCGTTCTTAGTTCCTCCCAAGACTTCCTGCTTTCTAGTTCCCTTGTAACCTCATCCCCAACTATGTCATTACGACACATTGTAGTCTACACAGAGCGGCACCACGCAAAAGGGTACAACGGAGGCATTCAGAGAAGAGGAAGCACAGTTGTCTCCTGATTACAGGAAATGAACATAAGAGCTTTCAGCTGCAGGGGGAAAAGGAAAAAGGCCGTGAAGATTGGAGGAAAAGCTGCAGTGATTCCCTGTCCTGGGCACACTAAGGAGGATAAAGCAATCGTTTTGACGCTTATTGATGCACCACACCCATAGGGGTCTATCCATAAGGAATGTATTGATTTATATCCTGAATAAGAGACTGATTATCTCTCAGAATCATTAGATTCTTTTGGATGCACTTTATTATTGGACTAATTTCACTGAATTATTTAATTGAATGTTATTATGATGTGATGAACTTTATTATTGGATCATTTCTATTGTACATATTTATATGAATGTTTTTTGATGAGATACACTTTGGGAAGAATTATTGGTATTTTTGCCCACTAGCACTTTATTTTTGGTTATGTTTGTAAGTAATTAGCGCTGCTTTACTATACATATCCACCCCATGCTCACCTCCAGGATTTCTCCAGAGCCTCTCCCATTCTCTGGAACTCCCTACCCCAATTTGTCCTATTTCCTACTCTGTCCACTTTCAGACGATCCCTGAAAACTCATCTCTTTAGAGAAGCCTATCCTACCCCCACCTAACAACTGTACATTTATTTTCACCATCAGCCTGTCCCTCACAAGAATTACCTTTTGCATCTCTTGACCCCCTCTCTTAGATTGTAAGCTCTAATAAGCAGGGCTCTCCGATTCCTCCTGTATTAAACTGTATTGTAAATGTACTGTCTGCCCTTATGATGTAAAACACTGTGTAAACTGTTGGCGCTATATAAATCCTGTATTATAATAATAATAATAATAGCCACAATTATGAAAACACTCAGTCTTGCCAAAATAAAATGTTTAGTAAATTTATAATTTTGAAGGTTTTTGGTTACTTTTTAAGGTCGATATTAAAAGCGGAACAAAACTCTCTCAAACATTACCTACTGTATTTCTAATCTTTATGCTGCTAGCATTAGTAAATAGATACTGTATAAAGGTATATTATATTTACTTGTAAACTTTTTTAGGGCTTTCTCAGCTAAACATGATCTCCTGCCCGCATGCATAAGCCAAGGTCAAATAGATTCCAGGAAGGGAATGCTACATGAATTGTCTGCCCTTATTCAAGATGACCAAAGCTAGAAATGCTAGGTGGCATTTTTCAAATGGATTTCCCAACAAAATGAAGCATGGAGACATGGATAGATGAAGAAGCCAAACTTATCTTTTCCACACAACCTATTTTTTCCATTATGGTAACAAATCAACAATATGGAAGGATACAAAAAAGTAGGCGCTTAATTTGACAATTCCAAAATACACCAAAATAATGTCCACCCTCACAGTATTGGGTTTCTTACTATTTTCATCACCATACTTTGAGGATTGTAATATAAACCAGCACTCTCTTTTCAACAACTTTATTAAATAGATTTCTTTCATATCAGCCATTATTACAATTACATTCAACCGCACAAAGTACTAGAACAGTTTACTCACTTTTGTGAGCTGATGCTCAGAGGAGAAGCCCAGGCCATACACTGTATTTGCCCTGCTGTCTGCCCACTGGCCAAACTTCTGGGATGTTTTAGTGAATGTCATGTTGGGACTGATGGTGCTATTAATTATTGCCTGTAATTCATAAAAATATATAATTAATCCAAGTACAATATATAACATATAATGGCAGATCTTTACACATAATATGTCTTTAGAAAAGGAGGTCCCTTCTATGGCAGATTCTTCTTACTATTAGAGCAGGAGACATCAGTGTTGGGGAAACAAAATGGTAGCTATAAAATAGACCTCCAATCTGAAGACAGATTTGTGTTGAATAAGCAAAAAACTTTTAGAACGATGACCACAAACTGAGATATCTTTTTTTTGTATAGTCTTTATTTATAGTAGACAAAAAAAGTAACATAGTTTAACAAACATTCTTCATAGGTAAGAATATAGAATCTTAGAGTTACATATAGTATATACAAACATATAGAGCTCCATTATATGCGGCAGCATTTTCTCCACATGGAAGGAAATGGTACCTGTAAAAGGCACAAGTGACCACCTGTAACATTTCGAACAAACAAACGTGAAGGTATCAGGGTCTAACCTAGCCCCTCAAGAACAACTCAAGTGTAAGTAAACATTGCTGGGAGATAATAGTGTGGACCTGCAGGATTTGTTGTCAAGGGAGGGGGGTCAAATGTAGGGCTGCAACTAACGATTATTTTCATAATCGATTAATCGGCCGATTATTTTTTCGATTAATCGATTAATCGGATAAAATCATAAAAAAAATCGTAATGTGCCATTTTTTTCTATTCCTCCCGGGGACACCAATGACGGGGCGCTATTCCTCCCGGGGACACCAATGACGGGGTGCTATTCCTCCCGGGGTCACCAATGACGGGGTGCTATTCCTCCCGGGGTCACCAATGACGGGGCGCTATTCCTCCCGGGGTCACCAATGACGGGGCGCTATTCCTCCCGGGGTCACCAATGATGGGGCGCTATTCCTCCCGGGGTCACCAATGACGGGGCGCTATTCCTCCCGGGGTCACCAATGACGGGGCGCTATTCCTCCCGGGGACACCAATGACGGGGCACTATTCCTCCCAGGAACACCAATGATGGGGCACTATCCCCCCACCCCTCCCAGGAACACCAATGGGGCACTATTCCCCCCCCCTCCCAGGAACACCAATGGGGCACTACCCCCCCTCCCAGGAACACCAATGGGGCACTATGTCTATTCTCCTCCCACCCAGGAAAACCAATGATGGGGAACTACTACTCCAGGCAGCCACCCCCCGGAACACCAATGATGGGGAATTATCCCCCCCCTCCCAGGAACACCAATGGGGCACTATTCCCCCCCCCAGGAACACCAATGGGGCACTATTCCCCCCCCTCCCAGGAACACCAATGGGGCACTATTCCCCCCCCCCCAGGAACACCAATGGGGCACTATTCCCCCCCTCCCAGGAACACCAATGGGGCACTATTCCCCCCCTCCCAGGAACACCAATGGGGCACTATGTCTATTCCCCTCCCTCCCAGGAACACCAATGATGGGGCATTCCCCCCCCCTCCCTCCCCAGTAATACTGTTAGGATGGTGCCCGGTCATAAAAATGTGCTGTTTTTACTGTGTTATTAGCTGCTACCTTTCACTATGAATGAGCAGCTCGGCTCTCCTCGCTTCTTGCCCTCGCCTCTGTTCCCTCGAGGCAGCGGGCAGGGCTGAGATCAGTGGGGATGACGTCTGCAAAGAGGAGGAGGGGGAGAGGTGCGCCGCAGACGTGCCTGGTCACAAACGGCGGCGCCGAGGACACAGGAGGGAGGATTTTTTCTCTGTTCCCTCGAGGCAGCGGGCGGGGCTGAGAAGATCAGGGGGGTGACGTCAGCAAGGAGGAGGAGAGGCGCGCCGTGGACGTGCGGCGGCGCAGACGTGCCTGGTCACAAATGGCGGCGCCGAGGACACAGGGAGGGAGGATTTAAAACGGACGGACAGACAGAAGGAAGGTGCGGACCAACTAATCGATAATGAAAATCGTTGACAACGATTTTCATTATCGATTATTATCGATAATATCGATTAATCGTTTCAGCCCTAGTCAAATGACCTCCATCTTTCCTCCCTCAGCAAATCACCAGCATCAGGGTCACACGGTGGGGCATTCAAGATGTTGAGACGAGGGTGTAGAGTGGCCCTTCCTACCCTTACAAAAAATTAGGTCGGACAATATACTGTGTACAGTTCTAATACTATTAATAACAATAATAATAATAAAAAATATACAATAAATAAAATAAAAATGAAATAAAAACATAGAAACAAAAACAAAAAAGGAAAAGGACAAACAGATATTTGACCTCTACTGCATGTCCCTTAATGTGTACATTGTTCTCCATAGGCTACAGATGATAGAAAGTGGCAATAATATTAAACTAAAGGTAAAATACATTTTCTGGGATTATGGAAAAGGAAGTCAGCTGTGTGTCAAAAAATTGTTGCTCCCCTTCATTATACCCCATTGATATGAAATATCTCCTGCTCTGAAGATGACTAAAATGTGTTATTCATAAATCATGATGCTATTTATGTATGCTGGCTCTGTAGATTATCTGATTTATCCATGTACACCAATGTCAGTTTATGTAAGCAATTAGTCTTCCTTTGTCTTAAGTAGTGACTATAAAAATGTCTTTTATAAAGCCTTCGAATGCTTGTCAGATGATCCCTGGGCCTCAATTACCTGTCTCAGGTGACACCTGGGTCTCACCTTCCTTATAGGTTATCAGTAAAATCAAATAATGCAAGAGGTAGACAAAATCTAAATGATACACATTCCATAGAAATGTGTACTTTAATCTCAATCAAGTGATAAAAAGAAACTATGGGCAGCTTTGAAACTAAAAGGATTTGGGGCATCTCTGCCTTGGATACCAGGCTTAGGTGTAGACAGCCTTATGCCCCGTACACACGATCAGATTTTCCGACAACAAATGTTGGATGTGAGCTTGTTGGCTGAAAGTCCGACCGTGTGTATGCTCCATCGAACATTTGTTGTTGAACTTTCCGCCAACAAATGTTGGCTAGCAGGTTCTCAAATTTTCCGCCAACATAACTTTGTTGTTGGAATTTCCGATCGTGTGTACACAAGTCCGACACACAAAAGTTCACGCATGCTCGGACTCAAGCAGAAGGAGCCGCACTGGCTATTGAACTTCCTTTTTCTCGGCTCAGCGTACGTCTTGTACGTCACAACGTTCGTAATAGTGGGCCAACACTTGTGTGACTGTGTGTATGCAAGACAAGTTGGAGCCAACAACCTTCGAACAAAATTCCATGGTTTTGTTGTTGGAAAGTCCGATCGTGTGTACGGGCATAATAGTATGAGAACCACTGGTCTGGATAACACTGAATAAAATAAGATCTCTGCAAATGTGTGAAGGGAAAAATGATGAAACAGGGTCAGGGGCCTTACATTCACCACTTAAATGTTATGCTGAGCATATAAACTGTTTCTGCACTTCTAAAATAATGAAAACATGCTATGCCACTGCCCTTATCCCAGAATACAATGCCTGAAGGGCCTATCAGCAGGCCTGGGCATTATCAAGTGGGAACGGAAGCAAGTGTTAGCGATCACCAGAAACGTGCTATTTCTCAATCCCAGAAGACTTTGTAAGGCTCAAGCATAGGAAATGGAAAGGTAATATGTGCTAATAAAGATATAATACATGCAGTTCCAAACTTTTTCTAAGACTCCCAAGAGTTTACCTATACAAATAATAACCTTTGAAAGTTGGACTCTGATTTGGCCCTTTTTTGTCCTGTACATCAGTGGTTCTCAACCTCAGTCCTCAAGTACCCCCAACAGGCCATGTTTTGGAAATTCCTCTTAGATAAAATGGCTGTCCAAATTACCAAGCCATTGACTTTAAAGCACCTGTGTAAGATAAAGGAAAACCTGCAAACATGGCCTGTTGGGGGTACTTGAGGACTGAGGTTGAGAACCACTGCTGTACCTCACTATTGGCCAGAGGGGTATCCATCACATTTATCAGGCAAAAAAGAGGTGCATGAGAGGGCAGGTATAACCAAATACCCTGTATTTTAGAACACCTCAGCACATTGAAATAAAGCAGAAGTTACTGCATGCGTAGGTACTAAACTTGTAATCGTAAAAAGTGATAAAATGTTGCATCCTAATATGTCAAACACTTATGTATAATGACTACGGTACCATACAGGTGCTGGTTTAGTATTGCACAAACTATATATCCAACTATCCTGTGGGAATACTTTCTTTTTAGCTACTCCCTTAACCTATGGGTCTATCAGATCTCTTTGGTGACAGAGACAATGCCAAAAGGGTGGTCCAGAAGATGGAATAAAATGTATAGAATAAAATACCCTTTTTTAAAAAAGTGTCTTTTATGAGTCATCCAGCTTAAATCGTTTTTCTTTTCTGAGGCAGGACATCAATCTTTTAAATGTTTTGTGATTTTTTTTTTTTCTGTTTGCTTATTACTGGTGGTGAGTTTTTTTTTACTGGCGATGCTCTTTAACCATTTTGAACCACAATTCTTTTTTTTGGTTTTAGGGTCCATATTGCAGAACCTCGCTTTGCATTTGCGATGAGTAGGATTCGCAATGAAGTCATAAATCCACAGTGGCCGCCTTACTCTTCAGGCTTAAATGAAAGTGGAACACATCTTGCAGATATTGGTTTTGAAGTCCAGGCGATAATGAAGGGTCCTCAAACCCGGACAGAGATCTTTAGATCTTCAGCTGAATTATAGGAACTTTAATTCTTGGTTTACAATGGACACCGAATGATTAGCTTCCTACAAATGGTGGAGATCTGAAAGGCTGGCATTTCAGACACTTTTTTTTTTAGAAGATCAAAAAAAAAGCAGTTGACATGGAGAAGGAAACACAAATGTATAAAATCGTGGAAGCATTCTTTGTATTTATCCCATTCAAACCAAAAAGATAAAAACGCCTATAATATAAGCATACTTTTACAACAAACTTTTGTTCTCTTTAAAATGCAACAAAATATTTTAAAACTGAATAAGAAAGGGGATTTTTGTTTAAACCAATGACAGCTGAAGATAGAGAGAGGGAGAAACAGAAAGCAAGAGAAGATATTGTATAACATGGAGCGTTTGGCATATGCCAAGACACTACCTATATACAATCTTCTACTCCTACATCATTTATTCCTTATACAATTCACCAACACTATAAAAGTATGCAGCCTATAGATCAATCAGCACATTTCAATCACAGCCAGATGCAGAATAATCTGGAAAAATACTTAAAGTCATCAGAAACATGAAAAATCTTGTTTTTTGCTGATACGGCTCCAGATCCACAAATATAGCTTACAGCCAAAGTTAATTAAACTGCTGTACATCCGAAATGAACATATTTATATAAAATGTGTCTGGTATGTGATGTACCTCTCCATCATTGTGGATGTTATAATAAAATAGCTGGCAGTAGCAAAAAAGCCTCAATGGAATGGCGTATATAAATATATATATATAAATGAGTCAGCCCTGAAGCTGATGCGCAGCATCATCAAAATAGCAGTTTTCTTAAGGAAAATAAATGTGATGGTGTCAGGACTTCAAAGTTATGTTGTCAGAACTTAATGCTGTCAATACTTTTACAATTATCTGTATAGATATGACAGATCTGAAGAAAATGCCACAGTAAGAAGACTCATTTATGAGTCGTATAGCACTTTACTTATTTAAATAAGCCTGTTATTTAGGATGATTCAAATTGTAATTCCACCCAAAAATGTAGACTTCTGTTAAAGATGGCAGCAGGTAAGTTAAATCCTTTGCTGCTTTTGGATAGCTCTTGTTAACTAAGATGGTAACGTTCAGTTACATTCATTGGCTATAGGCAATATACAGCAACACAATAGTGATAGTCCCCAGGATGGCTCTCGGTAAAAGTAATTGGGAAAATTTTTTCTTGGAGATACTAGATAGACAAATTACAAGGCGTATCTCTATTAGAATTTTCAGAAATACAAAGTCAAAGGGGTAATTCAATCTACTCTCCCCCTAACTTCACCTTATTGAGTGTTCTCCAAGTAGTTTTAAAATACAAACTGACCAATACAGTTTCATGTTTTTCCTTATGGTCAGACATTCATCGGAACACAAAAGTAAGATAACTTTAGACAGCTGATTAAGTGATTAGGAAATGTAATGACCCAGACATGGGCTGTGGCATTCCAATTCTAGGGTCTGTAATAAATACGGGTACATATTTTGGCTGCACTTGACAATATCAGATGACGCCACAACCTATTACAGCATATAATACCATGGCTGAGCCACAGTTTACCAAAGCCTACAATACTTATGGCAGACTACCTTACCTTCGACCCATCCAGACTAATTATCCTGTAGACATTCCTTGTGCTATCATAAAAATAGGACACAGTAACTGCATGTTTGCTGGTAGGAACCCAGTTCTTCTTTGTGTTTGGATCAATCTGGAAGACATGGGCTTTGGTGCTAAAGATGGGTTGCTCTCTGGAAAGAAGAGATAAATAAATAATTGATATACTTCAAAAAGAAAGCACAAAGTATACCAAAGCATAAGACCACATGCAGTGAGATTACAAACAGTTACATGCAAAATAAAAAAATACACACACACAAAAATATTAGGACACCTGCCTTTACACGCACATGAACTTTAATAGCATCCCAGTCTTAGTCCGTAGGGTTCAATATTGAGTTGACCCACCCATTGCAGCTATAACAGCTTCAACTCTTCTGGGAAGGCTGTCCGCAAGGCTTAGAAGTGTGTCTATGGGAATGTTTGACCATTCTTCCAGAAGCGCATTTGTGAGGTCAGGCACTGATGTTGGATGAGAAGGCCTGGCTCGCAGTCTCTGCTTTAATTCATCCCTAAGGTGTTCCATTGGGCTGAGATCAGGACTCTGTGCAGGCCAGTCAAGTTCCTTCACCCCAAAATCACTCAAGTACTCCCTACACCCCACTAAGACTGGGATGCCATTAAAAGTTCATGTGCGTGTAAAGGCGGGCATCCTAATACTTTTGGTAATATAGTGTGTGTATGTATGTATGTATGTATGTATGTATGTATGTATGTATGTATGTATGTATGTATATATATATATATATATATATATATATATATATATATATATATATATATACATACACATACATATATACATACACACATACATATATACACACATATACACATATACAACAATATGGGATTCACCACGCAATTCGTGATCTGCAGAAATGCCCTGAACTTGAATTTGGTTTATCCTGCACCTTTATTCAGCAAGGCAACAAACACAGTTTCAGTGCAGGAGGGCTTTTTACATCAAGTCCAAAAGCATAAATTAAACAAAACATCTGCATGTCCAAGCCAATAACTAAACTCAGCTCCTGGCTAACAGGGTTCCCCAAAACAAACAGGCAGAACTTGAACCTTTTCTGTGTTCTGTACACGTGGCCTTCACCAATCAGCAGGCTTCCACAGCATGTAGTGCAAGCCAGAAAGCCCTGATCATTAATCCGCTTGCATACATAAAGGCCTATGGACAGTTAAGACTAATAATCTCTGGCTACCAGGTAGGAAGTAGACCTAGGAATGGAGACTTTAACCCACTCAGAGTGGCTACAAAGCCTCTGAGCTCAGGACACAGACCTGTGTGAGAAACCTAGGCAACACATACACCATCAACAACCCTGCCCGCCAGTGCATCACAATATAGAAGATGGGCTGCACATGTATACATATACACATACACACACACACACACACACACACACACACACACACAGTTGTGCTCATAAGTTTACATACCCTGGCAGAATTTATGATTTCTTGGCCATTTTTCTGAAAATATGAATGATAACACAAAAACTTTTCTTTCACTCATGGTTAGTGTTTGGCTGAAGCCATTTATTATCAATCAAATGTGTTTACTCTTTTTAATAAGGGCAACATAAACTACCCAAATAACCCTGATCAAAAGTTTACATACCCCAGTTCTTAATACCGTGTATTGCCCCCTTTAATATCAATGACAGCTTGAAGTCTTTTGTGGTATTTGTGGATGAGGCTCTTTGCTGATAAAGCTGCTTATTCCTCTTGGCAAAAAGCCTCCAGTTCCTGTAAATTCTTGGGCTGTCTTGCATGAACTGCACGTTTGAGATCTCCCCAGAGTGGCTCAATGATATTGAGGTCAGAAGACTGAGATGGCCACTCCAGAACCTTCACTTTATTCTGCTGTAGCCAATGACAGGTCGACTTGGCCTTATGTTTTGAATCATTGTCATGTTGGAATGTCCAAGTACGTCCCATGCGCAGCTTCCTGGTTGATGAAAGCCAATGTTCCTCCAGTATTTTTTTTAAAACATACTACATTCATCTTGCTAACAATTTTGACCAAATTTCATGTGCCTTTGTAGCTCACACATCCCCAAAACATCAGCGATCCACCTCCGTACCTTTCATCATGGACCATGTTGACTCCTCTCCAAATGTAGCATTTATGGTTGTGGCCAAAAAGCTCGATTTTGGTCTCATCACTCCAAATGACTGTGTGCCAGAGGGTTTGAGGCTTGACAATGTGCTGTTTGGCATATTGTAAGCGGGATACTTTGTGGCATTGGCATAGTAATGGCTTTCTTCTGGTGACTCGACCATGCAGCCCATCTTTCAAGTGCCCCCTTATTGTGCATCTTGAAACAGCCACACCACATGTTTTCAGAGGGTCTTGTATTTCACCTGAAGTTATTTGTGGGTTTTTCTTTGCATCCCAAACTTTTTCCTGGCAGTTGTGGCTGAAAAATCTGATTGTCTACCTGACCGTGGTTTCCAACAGAACCGCTCATTTTCCACTTCTTGACTAGAGTTTGAACATTGCTGATTGGCTGATTTCTTGGATATCTTTTTATATCCCTTTCCTGTTTTATACAGTTCAACTATCTTTTCCCGCAGATCCTTTGACAATTCTTTTGCTTTCCCCATGACTCAGAGTCCAGAAACATCAGTGCAGCATGGATGAAAGATGCAAGGGTCTGTCAGGAGTCCAGAAACTCATTGACCTTTTATACATACACATTAATTCCAAGCAAACAGATCACAGGTGAGGATGGTTACCTTTAACAGCCATTCAAACCCCTTTGTTTCAACTTGTGTGCATTTTATCAGGCCAAAATCAACAGGGTATGTAAACTTTTGATCAGGGTTATATGGGTAGTTTCTGTTGCCATTATGATTTAAGAAGAGTAAACACAGTTGATTGATAATAAATGGCTTCAGCCAAACACTAACCATGAGTGAAAGAAATGTTTTTGTGTTATCATTAATATTCTCTGAAAAATGGCCAAGAAATCATAAATTCTTCCAGGGTATGTAAACTTATGAGCACAACTGTATAATATATACCATGTATATATTACCAACCCATTAATTAACTATAATATGGGTCAAACTGGACTTCTTTGTTGCAATAAATTAGAACCAGTAATAATGTAAAGCTGATCACAGCAGCTACAGGGCAGTGGGACATGTAGGCATATTATGATTGCTTTCAGACCCCTATGTCTGCGACTGGATCCCTAAACACAAATTGTCAGTCATCTCAAGAGATCTTCCATGTTTAAGGGTAAACTTGTTCTGAGAAAGTACAGAGACTTCCCTCGCTGACTTATCCCTCTGAAAATGCTGTTCTCTAGATGGGTTACTTTCTCAGTCACTGATCTAGAACAAGGGTTCACATCTTACTTCACTATTACTTTCTTACTAAAATGTATGCTGGTCTGAGACAGCCAAGCAACTAGCATTTTCCGTAAGATAAGCTATGGCAACCTAGACAATTTTATTTCACCTATAGAGAGATAAGAGTACGTGAGCTACAGACACCTCCTGTGTTTGCTTACCAGGTGGAAAATATTGAACAAGGATTTCTTGATTTGTCCAGTCACAAGTTTCCCAGAGAAGGCTTGGCCTACTGTGTCTATACTGTAGGTAGCCCAAAAAAACAATAGTGCGTCTGATCCAGGCAAAAATGATCAGATTAGAAAATGGTCACCTGCCGTCTACAGGCACTCTTTGGGCTCATTCACACTGTGCATTGGGTTAACAGGAGTAAAACCTCACTCTTGATTACGCAGCCTGGGTTTTGTCACTAAGCTCACAAAAAGTATATTGTAGAACTGTAAAGGATTCAGAGACAATTAAATAAATAACGTGTGTGGAGGACTGATGAAGAAAGATTAAAACAGTAGTAAACCGCAGGCAATTTTTTTTTTTTTTAACTGTAAGGCAAAGTTATAATGTGCCAGCATGCATCGCATACTAGCACATTTTGTGAAACTCACCTCAGAACGAAGCCCTCAAGCGGTGAGCTGTCACTTCTGACATGGCTTCAATTACACCCAGTCTTCCTTCCGGGTTCGCGGACTCCTGCTGTGTGAGTGGCCAGAGCCGTGAAGATGGCACTCCCGTGCATGTGCGCGCGAACCGTTTTTGACACAGGACTCTGAAGGAACGGTCCAGGTGGCCGTTCCTTCAGCGCGCATGCGCCAGTGGTGTCACCGGCTGCATGTACAGTAAATCGCTCTTAGGAAATATTTACAGTACCTATAGGTAAGCTTATAATAAGGCTTGCCTATGGGTACAATTCATGCATGGGAGTTTACTCCCACTTTAACTGAACTGAATGTATTCTTCCTTGAGAAGACAAGATAAAAGGGAAAAAAATGACCATCTTGTCCAAATACATAAATGATCCACAATATGGACAAATGTTTTTCAAACATGTTTTTTTTTTCAAATATTTTTTCTACAGAGACGGTCTGTAGAAAAAAAATTGAGAAACTGCAGCAGGTTTAAAGTACGAGCACTTTCAATAAAAAAAAAAAAAAAAAAAGTTTTCAAAAGTGGCAAAGCCCCAACATTTCTAGGATATCGATAGAGATTTCTGTTAAGGCTGGTCCCCCTTATGCTTACTGGTCAATCACTATATTGAGCTGCATCACTGGCCAATAGGAGCGTGTCAGAGGTAGGAAGGGACAGGCAAGCTTGGGCACCACAAGAAATTGTTGGAGCATTGCCTTGCTATTCAGCCATAGCTGCAGGCTTTTTAAAGCTGCTGTAGGTATGTGCAGGAACCTCCTGTATTTAAAGGGATACTAAAAAGGTAAAAAAAAGAAAAAATTGAAAACAAACAGGGTTATACATACCTGCTCTGTGCAATGATTTTACAGAGTAGCCCTGATCCTCCTTTTCCAGTCCCCCTGCAAATGGTCCTGGCTCCTCCCCCTGCTGAATGCTCTTATAGCAATCCACTTGCTATGGGGGCACTTGTGTGTGTTTGCTCCTGAGCCCCGCTCTGTGTTTTCATAAGACACACAGAACAGGGCTCGGCTCTGCTCCCTCCTCACTGGCTCTGATTGACGGTCTGAGCCAATGAGGAGGCAGAGGGCCGAGAGAGCAGTTGCTCTCCTGCACATCGCTGGATCCAGATCGGGTTCAGGTAAGTATTAGGGGGGCAGGGGTGGGAAGCTGCATACTGAAGGTTTTTTTTACGTTCATGCAAAGAATGCATTAACGTAAAACCTTCAACCTTTGGAATCACTTCAACTGTGTTTACTGTTGCATAATGTATATCCTCTTTAAGCAAAGCTATATATTTTTTTCACAATTTTAAGCAGCTTCTTTTGTTAGCATATTCATGGGTCTAAACAGATTTACATCTCGGCAAGTGGTGTGAAGAAAAGTCATTTATATGTAAGCAGTTTATTTTCACTTAGGCTTGGTGTTTGCAAACTTCCTACGTCAGTGTGTCTCATTTGGCATCCTTGGGGATCACTTATTTTCATGGTACAAGGAACATTCACCTATACCTATTTTAATCATCTCTGCCTCATTAAATGTTACTGGACTATTATTAGCTCAGTGTTGCCAATGGAGATTATAATTAAAAGATAACCCCACCTTTCAAAAATAACCCTCACTTTACAATGTAGATGTGATAGTAAAAGTACCTATGTAGACAGTACTTTCACCTAATTTATATGTCCGTACCAGCTTTTAAAGCATCCTTTATGCCCCCACGCAAAATAAAAAGTTTAACTCCAAACCACAAGACCCTGAAGCAACATTTAAACCAGAACCTTGTATAACCTTTAAATACAATTGTATTTTTACAGATTTTTTATAGTTAAAAAAAATAAAAAACACAAAAACAGAATTACTTTAGTAATTAGGCAAACAGTAGAATGTCAAGGTAGACTCTTATGAAAGAGGGCTGTAAAAATGAAAGGCTTCCTCTCAAGCAGAGTTGTGAATATGCATATTACAGAACCACTAGTGTGAAGATATTGCAAGGAATAAATATATTGAGGGTTGGAACAGAATGAAAGTAGAACTATAGGCAAAACTTTGTTTTCATTTTCGATAGGGTAAGGGAGGGTTATAACCCCTGTAAGGTTATTTTCTGTCCTCTTTGTTCCAATGATTTCCCTTCAATTCCTGTCCCATAGCCAAAAAAAGGAAGGGAGAGGAAATACCTACATATTAGAGGAATCTCTTGAGGACCCCAAGTTTTGCCTTTAGCTTTACTTTAACAGACATGAAGTCCTAGAAGATAATGCATGGGATATAGAGGGAGAACTTATAACTAGCTTAGTAATTTAAATTTAATAACTCCCAGCAAGGTACAGTTATAGGGAAACAAAAAAAAAACAAAAAAAGCAAACACCACAGGAGGAGCCAATCCTAATAGGACGTACACACGGTCGGACTTTGTTCAGACATTCCGACAAAAAAATCCATGGATTTTTTCCGACGGATGTTGGCTCAAACTTGTCTTGCATACACACGGTCACACAAAGTTGTCGGAAAATCCAATCGTTCTGAACGCGGTGACGTAAAACACGTACGTCGGGACTATAAACGGGGCAGTGGCCAATAGCTTTCATCTCTTTATTTATTCTGAGCATGCGTGGCACTTTGTCCGTCGGATTTGTGTACACACGATCGGAATTTCCGACAACGGATTTTGTTGTCGGAAAATTTTATCTCCTGCTCTCCAACTTTGTGTGTCGGAAAATCCGATGGAAAATGTCCGATGGAGCGCACACACGGTCGGAATTTCCGACAACACGCTCCGATCGGACATTTTCCATCGGAAAATCCGACCGTGTGTACGGGCCATAAGTGTGGTACCTCCAACATATACTGGGCAAGGAGGGGTACAAGATGTGCAGTATGATGGAAGTGTAGTACCACTGAACAAGATGTTTTCCTTGCAAAAACTGTACAAACTAAATTGTCCACAAGATTTGTCACGTGGAAAATGAGAAATTCTATCCCAAAATCTCTTCCCACCTCCTCAGATAAAGAATGATTTGGGAATAGGTCACCCGGAATTAAAATGAAGATTCCCATCAGAGATCTTTTTTTTTTTTTTGGCCTCACCAACAGTCACCAGCTCTCTGCTCAGAAAACACAGAGAACCGAGTGATCGGTGGCATCTGATCACTCAATTTTCAGCCTTAGAGCTGTCAGGGGACAGATGCAGCATTGGACCAATGTTGCATCCACCTAAGTAAGTATGATTCTAAAATAGGTTTTAAAAAAATACTTCTCGTTTGAGATGGATAGTAGCCAGTCATCAGCTCATTCCATCTGTTGAATAAAGAAGGGGAGACCACAAGGCTAGTTGTTGTAGATGGACAGCAAAGTAGTATTGCATTATATAAGGAGATGCAAGGCCTCCTTGGATCTTGGAAGCTATGATGGCCACAATGTCTTATTTGCACTTGACACTGTCCCGTGCATGACAGAATGGCGTGGAGAATGGTGTGAATTAACCTGACCTTTAGGGAGTCACAGAGCCTGTTAACCAATATGTTAATGAACATGTTTAAAAGGGCAGCGGGACGATAATCAGCACATCCCTCGATCGCGGGCAGGAGACGGGTAGATTGCATCCATGCATTGCCCACCCCAGTCTAAAGGCACACAAAACATACCTAGGGTGCTGCACTCATCCCCTCTGTCCCTCCTCTCGTCCATCCCAGGCACTTGTGTGTGACTTTGCATGGAATGGACGAAAGAATAGAGTGCCGTTGGTGCTTCCCTGCTATGCATGTGAGGGAAGTTTCTGTCCTGCTGTGTCTCCCTGTGAACGCAAATCTCTGCCCTGTTGAGACATGGTCCTCTGCTCTACAAACTACTGACCTCCGTACACTGCCCTACAAACTACTGACCTCCGTACACTGCCCTACAAACTACTGACCTCCGTACACTGCCCTACAAACTACTGACCTCCGTACACTGCCCTACAAACTACTGACCTCCGTACACTGCCCTACAAACTACTGACCTCCGTACACTGCCCTACAAACTACTGACCTCCGTACACTGCCCTACAAACTACTGACCTCCGTACACTGCCCTACAAACTACTGACCTCCGTACACTGCCCTACAAACTACTGACCTCCGTACACTGCCCTACAAACTACTGACCTCCGTACACTGCCCTACAAACTACTGACCTCTGTACACTGCCCTACAAACTACAGCCAGGCTAACAATGAGGCTAGCCAGTTGGGTAAGTCAGCCTGCAGTACCATTTGTTCTGCCTTCATGATGGACTCCAGTAACAGACTTGGAGGTGACCAATTAAATTCCAAACATGAACAAATTGTTACGTGAATACCAAGTTTTTCGAAAGAGGCCAAATTTTAAGGTAGGCCTTTCATTTATTATATTTTTCTAAGCCTTCTTCATGCCATCCTTACGCTTTTATGTTATTGGGGGCTTGCTAGTTTTTTTTTTGTTTTGTTTTTTTAGAAAAAGAAATGAAGAAAAACATAACCCAGGTGATCTTAAAACAGGGGTAGGGAAGCATAGCCCTCCAGCTGTGGTGAAACTACAAATCCCATCATGCCTCCACCTCTAGGAGTCATGCCTGTGATTGTCAGGGTCTTGCAATGTCTCATGGGACATGTAGTTTCAAAACAGCTGGAGAGCCGAGGTTGCCTAACCTTGTCTTAGAAGATCGAAATATATATGTAACATGAGGAAGCGTGGAGGAAGCGTTGGGATGGCGTCTAAGGAAATTGTTGAAGAGCATGGTAATTGGAGAAGTAGAGTCTCATTACATACCTCCACCTGTCCTGTTAAGTTCATGACATTTTTTCTATAAGATCAAGTATCAAGCTAATCTTTTACAAATTATCAAAACCATAGAGAGGATTATAAAAGAGGATGTGAAGGAAAAAAATAAAAAAGAGAGAAGGAGGAATGTTGCTCTATCCCTTAAAAGCTGTACATTCACATTTTGTAATGTTAACCAACTCCCACCCCTTCTCCTGACCTCAAAATCCCACTTACCCCTCAGCATTATTCCCCATTATAACCCAATGTCTAAACTGCAAATTCCCCAGGGGGAAACAGACAGCAGTCTTCAGTTATGCATGTGTGCATTTGCTTTATCAGCAGGGAGGAATTAGTATTTCAAGTAATCTGCAGGGTTAAGGTTTCACTCACTTTCTACTCATCTAGAGTGTTAGAACACATATGAAGAAACAATAAAGCCCCAGGTTACCGCACCTTATAAGTAGTAATGGGGAGACAGTCACACTATGTCTGAACATTCTTATAATCTGTATGAAAAAAAATTAAATCATTTGACTGGAATCAAACTGGCCATAGACATTGGATGGACCTTTGTGGAGACCACACATTACAACCACAGTATTCATTAGAACCCATCTGCTATAGTTCTTTAACTACAGTATTATACCCAGCCCAATCAGTTAGGGGTACAAAATATTCTAACGTGGTCAAACCAAAATTGGCTCATCAGGCAATGTCTGTCTATGTGCATTTTCACTTGGGTCATGAGGGGTTGGAAAAAAACAACAACAAAAAAAAAAAACACACACACAATTCCACTAATGTTGGCTTACTTCAGATATTCAGATTTATAAGAGATTTACAGTGCGGTTGGACATGGGTGTCAACGTCTGTCTGATTTACAGATAGTCTAATGGCATCAGCCAGTCTAAGAAGCAGATTGTGTTTTATCTCAGTGTAATGTAATGTGCACGCGGGTTTAGTATGTACTTTTCTGGATGTATTAATGGGGTCTGTAAAATCAGCACATGTAATGTGCATCATTTTAAGAGAATTTCAAGCGACATTTTATCTGCTTATGACAGATGGGCGTTTTAATCTGTGCATTTAGAAAATACAGATCTGGCGCTTTCTTCCCCCATGTTGCTGACAATTTACAGATCTGCTTACAGCATCTGGACTAGAAGAAATCGATTACAAGCTAGGGAAAGCAAATCGAATGGCAAATTTCTCATTTTGCACATTCATTTACATGGGAAAGCTCCCTCCCCCCCACAGAGTGCTTTATACCCCGAGGCACAAAGGACAAATGAGAGGAGTGGATGAAAGAAGAAGCAACATTTGTAAAACCGATATGTTCCACTCATAGGTGTACACAGCCTATTGTATTAGGGGTATGCACCCTAAAGCTCAAAAAACACATGTGCGTGTCTGTCTACATATATATGGCCCTGGCACATTGATCTCCCTGCTGACACAGTGAAAGAAGAGCATGAGCTCTTCTCTTATGGCAGAGCCAGTAAGAGGGAGATCTTTTCTAGCTTCATGCTGGCACACAAAGCGCTAATGCTAATGTGCATGGGTTGATTAGGGTGTGCCCAGGAACACCGGGCACACCCTGTACGCACGCCTATGGTTCCACTGATTCAGGCAATAGGACAATGACCATGGGTGAAAATTTCCGTCTAAATCTAGGAATAGGATTTGAAATACATGTATGAAATAATTTTACCTGCCAAACAGTTCACCGAGATCCTGGACAGCAGCAGCAACACAGCTTGGCTAAAAACACACCTCAAGACTGCTAACTGGAAAATGATGGAGCAGCAGCATACAGAAGGCCATTCCGATATTCTTCCCTTTTAATGGCAGATTCACTATTAGCACTTGTACACTGCAGCAGAGCCAACTTAGTTGCTGGCTCTCCTCTTCCAATACAAGTGTTGCTATAGAGGGGATTCCAACAGGCTAACATTAAGACAGATGTATGCATTTAAAAAAAAAAACATATTTAATGTTTCTTTAAAGTGACAATAGACACAATTTTTATTACATTAATTATTCTTAAAGTGATTGTAAGGCTTCATCTTTTTTTTTAAATAACAAACATATCATACTTACCTCCACTGTGCAGCTCAATTTGCACAGAGTGGCCCCGATCCTCGACTTCTGGGTTCCCTTGGCGGCTCTCGCGGCTCCTCCTCTTATCAGATAACCCCCTAGGAGAAGCTCTCTCCCGGTGGGTTACCTTGTGGGCGCGCTCCCGAGTCCAGCATTTGCGTCCATTGACACAAATGCCGGACTCAGCCCCGACCCTGGTGCCCGCGTCATTGGAAAATGAGAAAAAAGCCAGGGATACTAACAGTGTAAAAAACTGTATGTAAAACCCTTTATTGTAAAGTACTAATCCCTCAAATGGCTAAAAAGTTACAAACGCTCATCTGTAAACAATCCAGTCACTTCCTGGTTGCGGCATGCATGGTGACGTCACGAGTGATAGCTCTGCCCTGAATGAATGGATTGGAGAGCATGACAACATCGCCCTGCCTCTCCACCTTGTCCAATCAGAGAATGCTTTGCAGTCATTCAGAAAATGCAAAGCAATCTTTGAATGGCATCCGTGCTGAACAGCCGACTCTTGTGTTCACAATGAATCCAGCCAGCCACTCAGCATGGGACCTGGAAGAAAGTTGAGATCACTGTAGTAGTGGTGTATATTCAGTGACTTCCAGCTTCTGGGTGCATTGGCCAGGTATGCTACTTAGTATATAATGATACTGTAAATACTTGGTTAGATTGGTGCAAGCCGGACTCATATAAAAATATACTATGCCCAAAATTCTTCTTTAAAGACTACAATAATGAATTCAACTGGTTGTTAGTATCTGGAAAACAATGAAATGCTTACGAAAACAGAACTGTACAACTGTGCATTTCTGCTAAAAGGGTGCTTTTTGGTCTTAAGCTGCTCCTGATTTAAATAGTTTTACTACTGTCAGGTCCAGACATAGGCTCATCTCACAAAGTCAACACACCAGGATCCATATTTAAAGAAAAGTATTGGTTGTTTTTAGCGGAGTCCAGTAAGATTTGAAAATACAGTAACATGACAGTAAATTAATGAGGTCATCCTGTGCTCTTATATCCTCTAACCTTTGTCCCCTGTGTTAGATTGACAGAAGAAATAACAATCAAGAAATTTTCAGAAGGTGAAAACCAAAATTACAGTATTCTATAATCTGCTCTGCTCCACAATCGTGAAGACGCAAAGAGGCTACATTTCATGATGTCCCCAATTAAACCTGACCATTATGGATCTGAAACGACCCTTGCAGTGGGCTGTGGGCAGTGGCCTGTGGCCTGTGGCCTGTGGGCCGTGGGCCGTGGGCCACCCCACCCCCCACCCCACACACACACACACACACACACAATAGGATTAAGCACTAATGTTTGCTTAGGAATAGAGAAACCAGGTATAATGCTTACCTTTTTCCTACCACTAGCAGGCTTCTTCCACCAGTGCAAATGGTCCTGCAAAGGCACCTCTCTAAAAAGTGCTCCCAGCTGCTGTCGCACTGCCGCCTCACATAAAATGCAGGATTACTAATAGCCCTGCATTGTACATGCTGGAGGTAGAGAGCACAATACTGAAGTGGGGATAAGGTACCGTAAGTAATGCAACCTTCGCATCTACCCCAAAACCTAACCAGCAACTAACCTTTGCAGCGTAGAGGGATGGGGGTGGGGGGGAATGCCCACTGCAAGGGTTTTTTTTCCCCTTCCACCCTTGAGTTGGGCTTTGAAGCAGGAGGGGTACAGAAACAAAATCTATGGTTCTCTAGGTGTCTACCACCCCACTTTATTATGAGATGGTCTCACTATGCACAAGACACTAACCAACAAACTGGGTTCGGCAACTGCGGCCCTCTCACCATGTTTCTGGGAGTAAATGTCAGTTTTCCTCTAGGAGTAAACTTATAACTTGCAATGCATCATGGAACATGTAGTTTCACATCACAATAGCTGGAGGGCCACAGTTGCCTACTCCTGCAATGTTTAAGGACCCTCGGGTAGATATTACATGCTTATTGCTGGAGTTTGAGGCAAAATAAGTCAGCTGGTTCAGCTCCACAAGATCCACCAATAACCAAAATATCAAGGTTTTGCTGGACCTGCACTTTAGTCATCCCTACAGTTGTAGGCGGGGCTGATTGATTGGTACCTGAGATGGAGGTAAAGATAAAAAGGTACAGAGACCAAAGAAGGTGGCACAATTAACAAGTTAAGTAGAAGTAACAATTATGTAGAAAACAGTGGCAAGGAACGCACAGTTCCAAACACTATAGCAACGGAGCCTCAATATTACAGGCAACCGGAATATAACCACTCTTAACGACGTTGGCTGTACTTTAACACATTCGTTTTACTTGAGAGAGCAATTTGGTAGGCATTGTTACGAGAACATTATCTGATGAAGGTGGTGGCTGACAGGCAGTGTAATGGTGCAGGTGCCTTTAGTGACCAGGTAGGGCCTCATCCCAACTCTCTAGGTTTCCCAGATGGTGGAGCCAAGTGTAGTGTCCCTGTAATGTCCCTCCTTGACCAGAACTTCTTTCTAGTGCTAAGTGCACTGTGCCTAGCCAGCGAGGATTCTGTTCTTACACTAGTCACTTCACAAATGTGCGCCAACCACAGTGGGACAGTGCTATTTATTAGCATTACCTTCACTAAAGATGGCTATGGAGGTCAGCCAGGGAAGCAGTGTCCAATTGGACCTACGGAGGCTTCAGCGTAACACAGCTCCTCTCAACCTCCATTCTCCTCTGTACAGTGGCCAGCTGAACAGCGCCGCCTACAGCAGGGGGGATAAACTGCACCTGCCTACACATTTCAAACTCTAAACCATTAGTACCTGATATTTGAACTCACTTTTAATACAACACTGCTTTGTTAAATTTAACAGAAAAGAAACGTACTGTTCCAGCAATACAAAGATAATCAAAATTAAAAAAAAAAAAAAAATCAGGAGAATTTGTAAGATTCATTATTCATTTTTCCTTGGCTGCTATAGAAACCAAGAAAACTGCACAGTACCACGTTTCTAAGAGATCGTAAATCAACGTATCAATCAAGTATAATTGCTTAGCCCCACTATGAGATTGGAAGAAAACTACGCTTCATGCAGGTGTGTGTTAGGACTACTTAATACTGCAGAGAGTGCTGCACCGCTCAGGTGGGTCTGGACCGATAAATAATTGAACAAGTTGAAATCCTTCCAAGGAAAAAGAGCCCCAGGTGCTGGCTGATGCTGAGTGGAGTAGAAATGGATGAAGTAATCTGGACAGCCGCACACCGGACAGATGACAAGTGCCTTTATTGATAAAAAACTGGATCATCAACATGTACACGACACTGCAGAAGGAACGTACAGGAATCAGCTGACGCGTTTCGCACTCATGACAAGTGCTTACTCATAGCAACTATAAGTAAGCACTTGTCATGAGTGCGAAACACGTCAGTTGATTCCTGTATGTTCCTGCTGCAGTGTCGTGTACATGTTGATGATCCAGTTTTTTATCAATAAAGGCACTTGTCAACTTGTCCGGTGTGCGGCTATCCAGATTACTTCGTCCATTTCGACTACTTAACACTGTTAGGACTACGTAATGCCTCCTTCTCTTCTCCAGAACAGGGGGAGTTAGTTGTAGTCCATGAATAAAACCTGTGTGTGTAAGTGAAGGGAAGTGCTGACAATTCAATTGATTAAGTCTGCTGCACCTGCAAAGTCCCGAATACCGGGAATGAAAAGTGACTGATAGTGTAAAGGTGCTCTGAGTCTATGTAAAGGGTGGAAAAACCCACAGTGATATAAAATATAATACACAATAATGTAGCTCAATGTTAACACAATGGGGAAATTGGAAACAAGTGTGTGGTCTAGAATTACCTGTAACACATGTGGATAGGCAAAATATCTTAAAACTTTATGTGCATAATCAAAAAATATAAACAAACAAAGCAATTCAAACACAACGTGTATATGATAAAAAAAAAAAACAAAAAAAAAAAACTGACAAGTGTGAGTACATACACGCAAATGCAAACACGCATGTAGGTCCCGAACACACGTACACGGTGAGTACACCAGGCATGTGAGGTATCGCCCAGAACATCAGAGTGAGTGCAATAATTCTAGGGCCCCCATTTCAAGATTAACTCTAAATAGATAACCTGTCTGGGGCTTTTAAGGCATCACCTATGGTCAATTTTAGGTACCATAGTATGTTGCCATGTCACAGGTGTAGGCAATTTTAAATCATTACATGTTTGGTATCCATTTACTCAACACAACATCATCTTTTAATCTCCAGGGCCTCTGCTTTCAGAAAACATATTTGGGGGTTCAAAGTATTTTATTTGCAAATATGTGCATATATATATATATATATATATATATATATATATATATATATATATATATATATATTTAAAATGTCCTAAACTCGCAACACTACTCCAGATCGGCTTCTTTACTTTATTCACAGACTGACAAGCTGCTGGCTCACAGAAGCCCATCTTTGCTTATCACTGAAGAGAATAGTGGGACCCGCACTCCAGTCTCTGCTTTTTCAGATTGTGATCAAGCCCTGTGTAGTGAAACGCATTAGAGTGGCAGCGATTTTGTGTGGAGACATAATGGCTGCAGATATCGTATGAATGTTTGAATCCGGACAAGGGGTGGGCAGCTCCTATTAATTTATTAATTTGAAAAATAAAAAATACTCAATAGGTGTGCAATTAATTCTAAAAATGTAAAAATATGAGAGAAATCAATAGGTTCAAGGAGCAAAAATGGGGAACTTGTGAGAGAAGAAATTCAGTAACTATAAGTACTAATAAGCAGCAAATGTTATGTGCAAAGAGGAAAACGCTGTTCAGATGTACACATTATTCCAAGCAGAAAATGATTTTAAGTGGATATGGTAAACTGTACACTCATTCAGAGATAATCATTTCCTATAAGACACATAGTAGCCGATTTACCAGGATATCACTCGGATAGCTGGAGGTACATGCTGACATCTGTGAAGACGACTCATGGAACATAAAGAATGTGCTTTACATTATATAATTCAATCATGTAGCATAGCAATGGGCAGCTTTGTTCTGTAAAACGGACTTCCTAGTGTGCCATTCAATACACCACACAAGACCACTTTCAAAATCTAGGCGAGAACACAGGAATCAGAGCATGGGCACGCGGTGGTCTAAAGCATTTCTTTCTATCCTAATCAGCAGTTGGTAAGGCAATTGGTTGAGATCATTACAAGACTATTAAAGCAGAACTTCAGCCAAATACAAGTTAAAAATGATTAGTCCTTTAAAAGCAAAATTAACAAAAACTACAACTTTTTCTTCAATAATCACCTTTAGGCCCCTTTCACACTGTCGGACCGTTCAGGTCAGCCTGTCAGTTTTGACGGTGGACCTGAACGGGCGCTCCATGTTAGTCTATGGATCGACGGATGTCAGCGGTGACATGTCCGCTGACATCCGACCTGGTCCGATCTGCTAAAATCAGACGGATGCCCCTACGTTTGCATCCGTCCCTGGCAGATCGGATCGGGTGAGATCTGATGAAAACGGACATGCTGTCCATTTTCGTCCGATCTCGCCATAGGAAGCAGCGGTGCTCGATTGACCCTTCCCCGCTCAGTGAGCAGAGAGGGACCTGTCATCACCTGTCAACGCTCGCAACCTTTCTTCATAACTATTATTCTCCAGACCCTTTATTAGCTTTGTTGCCCTTCTTTGTACTCACTCCATTTCCAGTACATCCTTCCTGAGGACTGGTGCCCAGAACTGGACAGCATACTTCAGGTGAGGCCCGACCAGAGTCTTGTAGAGCAGGAGAATTATTGCTTTATCTCTGGAGTTATTCCCCTTTTTAATGCATGCCAATAGTCTGTTTGCTTTGTTAGCAGCAGCTTGGCATTGCATGCCATTGCTGAGCCTATCTACTAGGACCCCCAGGTCCTTTTCCATCCTAGGTTCCCCCAGAGGTTCACCCCCTAGTGCGTAGATTGCATTCATATTTTTGCCACCCAAATGCATTATTTTACATTTTTCTACATTAAACCTCATTTGCCATGTAGTCGCCCACCCCATTCATTTGTTCAGATCTTCTTGCAAGGTTTCCACATTCTGCGAAGAAGTTATTGCCCTGCTTAGCTTAGTATCGTCTGCAAATACAGAGATTGAACTATTTACCCTGATTCTCCAGGTCATTTATGAACAAATTAAACAGAATTGGTCTCAGCACAGAACCCTGGGGAACCCCACTACCCACCCCTGACCATTCCGAATACTCCCCATTTATCACCACCCTCTGAACTCACCCTTGTAGCCAGTTTTCAATCCATGTACTCGCCCTATGGTCCATGCCAACGGACCTTATTTTGTACAGTAAACGTTTATGAGGAACTATGTCAAATGCTTTTGCAAAATCCAGATACACCACGTCTACAGGCCTTCCTTTATCTAGATGGCAGCTCACCTCCTCATAGAAGGTTAATAGATTGGTTTGGCAAGAACGATTCCTCATGAATCCATGCTGATTACTGCTAATGATATCGTTTTTCTTACTAAAATTTTGTATATAGTCCCTTATCATCCCCTCCAAGAGCTTACATACTATTGATGTTAGGCTAACTGATCTGTAATTCCCAGGGATGTATTTTGGCCCTTTTTTAAATATTGGTGCTACATTGGCTTTTCTCCAGTCAGCTGGTACCATTCCAGTCAGTAGACGCATACCATAGGAAACCATGTTAAATGGATTGTACTGCGTTTCTGCAAAACGGAAAAAGCACAAAAAGCGCATAGGTGTGAATGTAGGGTCAAGTTACACTAAGTGCCCTAAATGAAGAGGGCACCATGTCGTGATCGTGATTCAGAAGAAAGCACTGGCATCAGTGACAGCTCACTGATGTATATGATAGAGGTGCCAACTTATCTTCGTTTCACAAAAAAAAAAAAAAATTAAAAAGTTTATTGCAGTCTGTTCCTGTTGGAGATTTTCCCTGCATTCAGTTGGGATTACTCAGTTGGGAAAATTTTCTGTCTTGCTAAAAATAACAAAAAAAATCCAAGGCTTCCACTTTAAGAACATAACAAATGTCTAAGACCAAGGTGGCACAGGGGAAACTTGCGGGGGGGGGGGGTTGTTAGTTTTTTGCCTTATTGCGTAGAATTATATTAACACATGGCACTGAGAAAGACCCTTTCCCCATCACGCTTCACAGAAATGGCGCTAAGTGGTGGAGTCTACCTACGGTTTCTGCAAATTACTATCAAATAATGGCAAGATGCTTGAGTACAGGGCATGAACATGGTATATCTGAACTCCAGGTACCATTTTCCCCAGTACCTTGATGTAAGGCAATGGAGAAGGGGGAAGCAGGGTCCTACCATGTCCCTATAAATAGTACAGCTTTGGCACCATTCAGGCCTACAGAGCAGCGTTAAAGTGTGCACTGTACTACATACAGTACAATTATTAGAATAAATAGTTATCCATGTTAGTAAAAGTAGAATCTACAACATGTATCTTCTTTAATTTAGTTTCAAAACACAAGGGGTCCCATAATATATTCCAGATGATTTGCGAGTCTTGACCTTGAAAAAGTTCAGCACCACTGGTCAAAAACATAGACCTCTACAGCCCTTCGATGGCAGATGAATGGAAGCTCTTCCAAACACAGAAATACACTCCCACTTTCCAGTAAACCAACATGGTACAATGTGGGGTTGGAGACTGAGTGATGCTTGTTTATGTAGCTGAAGTTGCGTCTAGGCTCAGATATCTGTTCCTAAACGCAGCTAACTGCTCTGTGTGCTTCTACAGGTGAACAGCAGCGTCCGCCATTAGTTTAAATGAGCTGAGTGGCCGCTGCTGATTGCATGACCCGGTCATTTTAGCAGCAAGAATCTGCCAATTCTTGCCACAGGAATCCAGTGGCTGCATATAACCGGCTGCGTGAAGGACATTTGCAGACCTCTGGGGAAAACAGTAATTTGTTACCAGACCGTCTTTTTTCACATACTGGGAGTCAGTGGCATTGCTATCAGGGTGCGGCTTGCACAGGGTGACACCCGCCAGAGGGGTGACATCGGGGCCACCGCTAAACACTATACTATATAGCTTGCAGCAGAGTGGTGCGAGCAGGGCATCCAGCCGTGTGGGGGAGGCTGCCTATAACACTCCCCCTTCAGGTTAAGCTGTCGCTCTGGGATCTCCAATATCTCCCGTGGCAGCCGGAGTTGGTGGGTGGAGCAGGGGGTGTGGCTGCCTCCTCCACTCCTCCCACAGACCCCTTCACACTGGCTGATCCCGCAGCTCAAGGAGATAGAGGCGAGGACACAGCAGCTCGGCCCGGGTCTTCATCTGCAGGCATGAGGCATGCTGTAAGTTACTGCCCAGCACACTGTCTTTGCATAGAGTCCTAACCTGCCCTGTACCACCCCAACCTGCCCTGGCATTTTATATTGTAGGCCTGTAATTCTTAGGAATAGCACACTTAAATCTGTCGAAACAAGAGTCTAGTAGAAACACAAAATCATAAATAATATAATAAATAACTATAAATAATTATAACAAATAATAATATAATAATAATAAAAATGATTCAATAATGTAATCAAATCAAAAACACTGAAATTTGCTCAGTTGCAGAATTGTCGCTGTCATTACTTTCAGTGTTTGATGACAAATTTCCCCACAAATCACTATCTTTCAATTCTGCAAGTGATTCTAATTTATTATCGCTGTTTTCTAGCTGGTCTAAAATTGCTTTTGATGTAAAGGGACGGTTTTGGTTGCTATGGACAATCTCCAGTTTCCAGGCAGAAAACAACAGTATTTATAATATAAAACTGCATGCAGGGCACTGGAGAAACCACTAAGGACAAAAGGGAGGTGAAATAATTTGATACAGCAATGTAATCTGTAGGATTACAGTGTACTGTATGTATTGTGTGTGTTTCACTTTTTGAATTTGGCGTCGCAATGCTCGCAGGGAACGGAGCCCAGCGCTATGATGAATCGAGCGGAGACACAGCTTGCACACACAGCGGGAGGACATCGCAGGAACCCAGGGACAAGGTAAGTAACTGTAAGAAAAACAGAAATGGAAGGCGCACACACCTAGTGCATTACCAAAGATAATTTAATAATAAAAATGTTTTATATAAAAGTGGGTACTCACAAAATGCAACTGACAAAAGGCCATAAAAACAATGCATGGACATGCACAGAACACGGGGTACAGCTAACGCGTTTCGGGGGCGTACCCCCTTTCTCAGAGCTAGGCCTAGCACTTTTATATAAAACATTTTTATTATTAAATTATCTTTGGTAATGCACTAGGTGTGCGCGCCTTCAGTTCCTGTTTTTCTTGTAGTTCCTTTTGGATTACCCCATCTGAGGAAGGCAGCATCCACTCAGTTTTGGATACCATATATACCTTTCAAACCACCATTTTATTTGATATCTGTTACTCCACACCTCGAAAGACCTATTAGCGCTGGAAGTGCCTGTGTTTAAGGTAAGTAACTGTACCTGGATCCTGCGATGCGATCCCGAGTGTGGCTCGGGGTTACCGCTTTTGGTACTGAAAATCTACCCCGAGCCACACTCTGGAATACCGCCAGGGAGGTTAAAAAGGATAGACAATAAATTACAAGCTGGAACAGGTGTCATCTAGATTCTATAGGGGTTGTCTTTGAAGACTGACAGACGGCACAGAGGATGGATGGAATTTAAAGTAATGCAGAAGAGGAGGAGGAGGAGGAGGAGATCTCAAGTTGTCCTTTTAAAGGAAATTACTGGATAAATTCACGGATGCTGATACCCTGAAAAAGTTCTGCTTATCCAAGGCACTAATCATGGATCTGTATCCAACTCATAGGATACGTTGAGCCCTCAACCCAGAGCAGCCATGCCATACCAGCCATGTTTAAATTGTTGGCTGCCTTACACTTACACATACTTGGATGTGGTAAAATATCGCTTAGTGAATTGTGCCTCATATGACACGCCCTAGTGCACTTTTTTGTGATTCTTCATATGTACTTTTTTGGTTCATGTTGGTGTTTAGGTTTTGCGCACCATAGACTCGAAAAAGAAAGAAAAAAAAAAAAAAACTCAGTTACAAAACAGTGATATCAAAATTCTAGAAAGTACTGTGTACTGAGCGCTTTTGTCACTGTTGCAACAATGCAATACATTTATTCACTTGGCAGTTTTAGAAAAGTCAAGCCTGACCATGGAAAGGGTTTTCATTTTTATAATAATATTAAAGAACTAAGTGGCTTGCATAACATTTATACAAATTATGTAATTTTCTCTCATCAAAGTTAGGCTACCATTTGACTAAAACAAGATCTGAACTATGAAAAAAAAACAAAACAAAACAAAAAAAAAAACCCACACACCACACGTATTGGTTGCTGCAGGTAAAAGACCCGTTTTGCATTTGCCCTCATTTTATAAATAAGCCACACAGCCTGGTTAATCACTTAAAACTTCTCAGTGCCGTGTGTCAAAATTAGAAAATTTAATAATGTTCAGTGGTTAAAGGCAAGGCAGCTTATTTTAACCACCAACTGTCTCAGACCTTTCTGAACATTATATGTAACAGTCAAGGGCAATCAATATAAAGCATTACATCAGTTTGCTACCATTAAGTAAACCAAAGTGCCTTTCATACAGGCTATTTATGTTTATGGAAAATTAGTTAGGTTTGCATCTGTAAATGCTAGAAATGAAAACATCTGTTAAGCAATGAACAAAATTAATGTCTGGAAAAAAACATGCACATATACACTAGATGATAGATAGATAGATAGATAGATAGATAGATAGATAGATAGATAGATAGATAGATAGATAGATAGATAGATAGATGATTTAGAATGAGGAACATCATAGCAGAGAGTTGTAAGGCAGGTGCCATCTTAGGCCAAATTAGACTTAAAATTAAAGGAGTATTTTACCCTGGAATTACTATACAGTGCCTTGAAAAAGTATTCATACCCTTTGACATTTTCTACATTTTGTCATGTTACAACCAAAAACATAAATGTATTTTATTGGGATTTTATGTGATAGACCAACACAAAGTGGCACATAACTGTGAAGTGGAAGGAAAATGATAAATGGTTTTCAAAATGTTTTACAAATAAATATGTGAAAAGTGTGGCGTGCATTTGTATTCAGCCCTCCCAAGTCAATACTGTGTAGAATCACCTTTCACTGCAATTACAGCTGCAAATCTTTTTGGGGATGTCTCTACCAGCTTTGCACATCTAGAGAGACCTTTTGCCCATTCTTCTTTGCACAATAGCTCAAGCTCTGTCAGATTGGCTGGAGAGCGTCTGTGAACAACAATTTTCAAGTCTTGCCACAGATTCTCAATTGGATTTAGGTCTGGACTTTGACTGGGCCATTCTAACACATGAATATGCTTTGATCTAAACTATTCCATTGTAGATCTGGCTGTATGTTTCGGGTCCTTGTCCTGCTGGAAGGTGAACCTCCATCCCAGTCTCAAGTCTTTTGCAGATTCTAACAGGTTTTCTTCTAAGATTGCCCTGTATTTGGCTTCATCCATCTTCCAATCAACTTTGACCAGCTTCCGTGTCCCTGCTGATGAAAAGCATCTCCACAACATGATGCTGTCACCACCATGCTTCACAGTGAGGATGGTGTGTTCAGGGTGATGTGCAGTGTTAGTTTTCCACCACACATTTGCTCTTAAGCCAAAAAGTTCAATTTTGGTCTCATATGATTAGAGCACCTTCTTCCACATGTTTGCTGTATCCCCCACATGGCTTCTCACAAACTGCAAACGGGAGTTCTTATGGTTTTCTTTCAACAATGGCTTTCTTCTTGCCACTGTTCTTCTTGGCTGCTTCTCTGATTAATGCTCTTCTTGCCCAGCCTGTCAGTTTAGGTGGACGGCCATGTCTTGGTAGGTTTGCAGTTGTGCCATACTCTTTCCATTTTTGGATGATGGATTGAACAGTGCTCTGTGAGATGTTCAAAGCTTGGGATATTTTTTTTTATAACCTAACCCTACTTTAAACTTCTCCACAACTTTATCCCTGACCTGTCTGGTGTGTTCCTTGGCCTTCATTGTGCTGTTTGTTCACTAAGGTTCTCTAACAGAACAGCTGAATTTATACTGAGATTCAATTACACACAGGTGGACTCTATTTACAAATTAGCTGATTTCTGAAGGCAATTGGTTCCACTAGATTTTATTTAGGGGTATTAGAGTAAAAGGGGCTGAATACAAATGCACGCCACACTTCTCACATATTTGTAAAACATTTTGAAAACCATTTATCATTTTCCTTCCACTTCACAATTATGTGCCACTTTGTGTTGGTCTATCACATGAAATCCCAATAAAATACATTTACGTTCTTGGTTTGGTAACATGACAACATTTGGAAAATGTCAAGGGGTATGAATAATTTTTCAAGGCACTGTATATAGGATAATTTCTGTATTATACCATTTTGATTTGATAATATATATATATATATATATATATATATATATATATATATATATATATATATATATATATATATATATATTCACTGAAACTCTGGACATGTTACATACTAAATATCCATGAATTTTTATGAAGCATCTTGTTTATATTTGAAGATAATCTCAAAGCAAATAGCTAAATACACTGTTGATATACATACTGTATATGGGAACGATTTTACCAAAGATTTGTATTTCTTTTTATCCATTCTTAGGATTTACACAGCTCTGCCACACAGCACAATCCTGTCTGGCAGGGAAGGTGACCTGATTTTTTCTCTGCTGCACTTAAAGTGTTGGTAACCTTAAAAATTTAATGTACTGCCACCCCCTCTCTTGTATCCAGCAATAACACACTGTTTTTTTTTTTTTTTTTTTAATCAGAGCCTGTAAAAAACTTTTTTCAGAGACCTTCAGGCTTGTCACATGACTCTGATCTAGGGCTACAGTGGGAGGGTCTGAGATCTCCCTTTGACATCAGCCAGGGGGGGGGGGGGGTCACATGACTGATGTGCTGGCCACTCAGCCCCTCCCACTGTAGCCAGTGGATCGGAGTAGGAGAGTGGCACATGACCGGAGATTAAGATCTCTGAAAAGGGTATTTAGAGGCTTTGTTTTAAAAAAAAAACAAAAAAAAAAAAAACACACCACACACACACACACACACGTATACAGTGCACTATAGCTAGATAAAACAGAGGGGCTGGCAGTGGCATTTTTCAACGTTTACTTCAGTACTAATAGCGGCAGGAGGGGCAGGGGGGCAGACAGCTCACACAGACACACTGAGCTGACAGGAAGGGAGAGGGGGGGGGGGGAGCTGCGGATGACAGGGGCACATAAACTGACCACGGTGTCAGGGCTCAGCAGCCATGATAAATCATGATCAGTTTACAGGGGGGAGGGCAGAACAAGGCAGGATCAGCCAGGCTTTTTACAGCTTAGAGAGGGGCGGGTTAGACAGCACAAGCACTGTGCTGTCTAACCTGTTAGAAGGGAACAGCTCTCTTTTTTAGGGTTACAAACGCTTTAACGTCCCTGGCGGTATGATTATTTCAGATTTTTGATGCTCAATGTGGTATATCGTTTTGCATGGAAATTTGGCGTTTTATATTGTAGGCCTGTAATTTTTAGGAACAACACACTTATTAAGTCTGTCCAAACAAGAGTCTAGTAGACATCCCGGGTATGATAAAGTTTGAAACATGGAATCATAAATTATAATATAATAAATAACCATAAATAATTATAACAAATAATATAATCATAATAATAATAATAATAATAATAATAATAATAATAATGATTCAATAATGTAATCAAATCAAAAACACTGAAATTTGCTCAGTTGCAGAATTGTCGCTGTCATTACTTTCAGAGTTTGATGATGAATTTCACCACAAATCACTATCGCTCAATTCTGCAAGTGATTCTAATTTATTATCACTGTTTTCTAGCTGGTCTAAAACCACTTTTGATATAAAGGGACGCTTTTTGGTTGCTATGGACAATCTCCAGTTTCCAGGCAGAAAGAACAGTATATATAATATAAAACTGCATGCATGGCACTGGAGAAACCACTAGGGACAAAAGGGAGGTGAAAATGTGATACAGTAATGTAATCTGTAAGATTACAGTGTACTGTATGTATTATGTGTTTTTAACTTTTTGAATTTGGCGCGACCCCGTGCGTTGCGATACTCGCAAGTAACAGTGTCCGGCACTGTGATAGATGCGGCGGAGGACGACTCGCAGACACAGCGGGGAGACATCGCAGGATCCTGTGGACAAGGTAAGTAACTTTGCCTGGATTCTGCGATGCGATCCCGAGTGTGGCTCGGGGTTACCGATTTTGGTACTGAAAATCCACCCCGAGCCACACTCGGGAATACCGCCAGAGAGGTTAAACTGAATTCTGGGAATTAGGCAAAACATACCCTTGCAGTTCCTTCCTGGCACTGTTCTCTTCTCTCCAGGGCTCCATGCTGTGGGGCAGTTCCTTGGCATCATCACATACAGTGCAGGGCTGTAAACCCTGCATTGTATGTGGAGGAGGAAGAAGTGCGACAACGAGCAGGGACGCTTAAAAGAGAACACAGCAAGGAAATGGTCACAGATTGAGAAAGTAAGGCAAGTATTACTCTTTGTTCTGGCATCCCTGGACTTAACAAGCAGTTAACCATTGCACTCTGTGTGTGTTGGGGGTGAAATTGGCCTTATTCCTGGAGTTCTTGTTTAAGCAACACATTTAGAAGTCTTCATATCCAGACTGACTGGACAGTGAAAGGAGAAGCAGCACTTTGATGCATTCCTCCCTCTGTCACTCATTCAACCTATCAGCATGCCCCTTGTTGTTGCATGAGCACTGCAGCACAACCGATTGGCTACTTGTGCTGCTTCTTCTTCTCCTAGTCTCAGCAGTGATATATTGGGGCTGATACAACTTCTAATTCAGGTGCTTACAAACACATATAGCGTATATGTACACTATTACCAAAAGTATTAGGACACCTGCCTTTACACGCACATGAACTTTAATGGCATCCCAGTTTTAGTCCGTAGGGTTCAATATTGAGTTGCCCCTGCCTTTGCAGCATATAAGAGCTTCAACTCTTCTGGGAAGGCTGTCCACAAGGTTTAGGAGTGTGTCTATGGGAATGTTTGACCATTCTGCCAGAAGTGCATTTGTGAGGTCAGGCACTGATGTTGGACGAGAAGGCCTGGCTCACAATCCCCGCTCAAATTCATCTCAAAGATGTTCTATTGTGTTGAGCTCAGGACTCTGTGCAGGCCAGTCAAATTCCTCCACCCCAAACGTGCTCATCCATGTCTTTATGAACCTTGCTTTGTGCACTGGTGCGCAGTCATGTTGGAACAGGTGTGAATAAAGGCATACACACACATACATACATATACACCATCATAGGTGTGCACTGCCCATTTCACTAGGGTGTGCACCCCAAAAGCTCAAACACACAAGCCTTTCTCTGCTGCCTCAGCTGCACTGGACAGTGAATGAATGGGAAGTGTTCTGTGCTGAGCGACTTCCTGTTCATTTACAAACTGAAGCATAGTAAACAGTTTACTATGCTTCAGTTTTGATTGAACACAGTGAGTGTGGTAAATTACATATTGCTTAGCCCTTTCTCCCACTCTCTATCCTGAAACATCCCCCATAGCAGCCGGAGGGGAGAGGAGAGGAAAGGAGGAAAGTCAGCAGCACTGCGGTGGGAGAGGGCACAACACGAGGGGAAGCCCAGGCAGTAGGGGGAATTGACACTGCACAGAGTGATTAGGGTGTGCCCAGGCATACCCCCTGTGCACGCCTATGTATGCCATGTATTCTCTGAGTAGGCACCGCTGTGTCACACATTTCACAGAGCCTGCATTCTGAACCACAGAGGGGCTGAGAGGAGGAGTTTCAGGAGAAGGAGACCATACAGGGATCACTGCTTACAGGCAGCAAGGCACCATGGGACATGTAGTCCTTAGAAATTGAATGGAAACAGAAGAGGAGAAGCTGCAAAACATGCAAGGAATCCAGGAAGTTGTGGAAAGTGATGGCCAGCAGACAGGCAGAATTACCAAGTGGAAAGGAGATTGGATTGTCAAAATATAACTATTGCTAGCATTGCTATTACAATGCTAAGGTTTATAAAGGTGTATGCTGTGAATATAGCTTTCCTTTACAGGTATACTGTGCATATTGTGATGCATTAGGTTGTGAATAGTATATCTGTCTGGAGTTTAGCTTTAAAAGCCTTTAAATGAAATAAAAATCCATTATGCAAATCACAACATATAAAAGGGAATTTTAAAAAAGCAATTTCACATTTAAAAAAGCATACATTACGAAAGTCATGAATTAAAGACATGCCATAAAACAAATAGAGTGATAAAAAACAAAAAAGAAAGAAAAAGGACTTACCCCATTTTGCCCAGATATGATTTTGCACTGGAGTGACCTAAACAATACTTCAAGCTGCTTCTTGCAACATTAGCACTGCTCCATGTATCATTAATCAGAATTGTGTTTCAAATGCTCTCTGCCTCTTCAACCTTGTGTCGCTTAACTGACACAGATAACATTGATAAATGAAGTGTCTGGCTTTTAAATCCAAGGATAAATCCAAAACAAGGAGGAAAAAATGTGAGCGGACCAATAAGTTTATTTTTATAACTTAGAGTAGTAAAAAATAATGCTTGTATATCAAAAAAGTATATCCAACAAAATGAGTGTGCATTCATGTGCCCGCTTCTGCCAGTGTCTTGTAGTTTGAGGCAAAACTAGGAAGCCAGCCCAATGGTTATTCCAATCATGTCCTTCTTGAGAACGATCCTCTTCCCAAGCTCCTCTTCCCACACACACAGACATATATACAGTATGCACCAGTGTGACCAATAACTGCAGACCTCCCAAGTCTTCTTCCAGGTCTAGAACGAAGCCTCTGCTCCCTCTTGGGACCTCTCTGCAGGATGGATCCAACGCTATAGAACACAATTAAGAAGTATCAGGAAGCAGAGCAATATGGACAGTAGCACAGTAAAGGTCTTTCTACCTCCCTTCCAGAAATGGACATGCCTTCTACAGCTCTGCTTTTTATAAAATCGGAACCAAAGACAGAAATAGGAAACACTGGAGTTTTATTTTGTACTATAAAACTGGTAGCTGTGTGCCTTCTGTTAGCAGAACGCTGCAATGCATTTATTTTTAGGAATTTAAAGATATACATTACATTTTTAAATATATAAAGATAATGTATATATGTTGAATTTGGTAAAATGAAACCGTATGTGAGAAAGCAATAGTCAGAAAGATTTGGAGGATACTATGTTAAAAAAAACAACCTGTCTATAGAGTGCGTTACTATAGTGTATGTTAAACAAAAGCAAAGTATTTACTAATCTATTCATTCTAATTTATCTAATAATTTATTTTTTAGTTTTTACATGATACGATACAATTGCTATGTCCACTAAACAAATCAATATGTGATGGCAATTAATGCAATGTTGCAATATGTTTTTTTTAGGAATCAAATTACCTTAAAGCTTAAAGTGTTTCTAAACCCAGGAACCTGCATTCACTATACAGGCATACCCCACTTTTAAGTACACAATGGGACCAGAGCATATATGTAAAACGAAAATGTACTTAATGTGAAGCAATACCTTTTTTCACTTCTTAATGCATGTACTGCATTGCAATAGTCATTTACAGGCATAACCGATTATCTAGGCAAGCTGTCTGACCCCAAAAATCAGATAAACCGGAAGCAGTGCCATGTCAAGCTGACCAAGATTTTCCATAGACGCCAATGTCTCCGTATTTATGAGTGTATGTAAAGTGAGGGTACGTAAAGCCGGGTATGCCTGTATCTGGTCTCCCACAGTACATGATAATGCAATTATTTTAGTAAATATAAACTGCTAAATACCTTCTCATCAGCAATATATAGCCGTCTTGTGACTTCTATCAGTGTCTGGCCGAGCACTGGTTAAAGCTTGGAGGAGTGTTCATTCTCCTCTGACTGTCTGATGAGACTGCATGACCCCTGACCCTCTGTCTGTACAGTGCGAATTGGCCCTGTGCTGATCACATGCAACACTCTAGCAATACACACCAAACTGAGCATGTGCAGAGTGCCTCCAAGGCTCTGTTCTATCAGCAGATGGATTGGGGACAGTAAAAGGGGAGGATCCGAGAAGACTGGATCAAACATCCTTTTTACACAATGCGGAGGATTAACACCTTAGGTTCCACAGTGAGTATAATAAGCATGCATTACTGCATATACAGACTGATTTTATTGTTATGGGTTTAGTAACACTTTAAAGCTTAAACAAAAATCCTCCTTGCAATGGGCTGCCTCTGCACTTCAATTGTTAAATGTTTAAGTTTAAAGAACTTTTACTTACCTTATCCTGCACTCCCGCAGGCTCCCTACAGGTTGCTAGGCTGGTTCCCACAGCCTCCTCTCCCCTATGCCCCAGTGGTCACTGGTCCTTTGATGTCATAGCCCTTCAATAGACTGGGGAATGCCCAGGGAAACTCCAACGACTGGAGCATAGGGGAGTAAAGGAGATTGCCAGCTGCTGAGGGAATGGTAGGTCAGGTAAGTAAAACCACTTTTCATGGCCCTCTACAACCTAAACAAGCATTTAACCCTTGGAGTAAAATATTTTACTAAAAGTAAAAACTAAAACTGATTGATGCTTAGAATAAACTGCCAGCAGAGGTAGTGAGACAGTCAACAGTAAGTGGCTTCAAACATACTTGGGACAAACATAGATCTATACTCAGACAAGAAAGTTAACAAAAAACAAAAAATAAAAAAAGAAAGCAAAAAACAAAACAAAAAATAAATGAAAACAAAACGGGCAGATTCGATGGACTACTCTGTCTTTTTTATGCCATCACTTTTCTATGTGTCTAAGTAAATAATTCCGTATGTGTTGGGAATTGCCAGACAACAAATACATGACAAGGGTATCCTATAATCTGAAAGCAGGGAACATTCATTAATGCAGATATCAAAGTTTTCAATAAGAAGGGATTAGTAAAGGGTTTATAGGTGATGTATTTCCTATACAAGAATGACTATGAGGACACCTGGCAGAACAGAAAGTAGCAAATGTGATCTACACTGGGCATTTCTTGCTAAGATTTGGGGTATTCTGGGATCAGGGTACACAGACAAGCCACCGGGTGAAAGTCTCAAAAAAAGTTTCCCAGGCCTTGGAAAGATAAAAGGATTTAAAATGATTGTACGATGGGGGTAAATGTGAATTTGCTGATAAGATTTTGGATATCTTGGGATCGAGGTACATGGATAAGCCTGTGGATGCAAATGTCTGAAAGTTCCTCAGGCTTTGGAATTATTAGTACGTTTCTGAGGCTTCGGAACAAATAAAGGATTTAAAAGGGTTGTATTATCCATATGGGGTAAATGTGTGTTTTTGATGTTTTGGGACCATGGCACATTGGCAAGCCACTGGGTGCAAATGTCAGAAAGTTTCTCATACCTTGGAATGATTAAAGGATTTCAAAGGGTTGTACACTGCCCCTCCATAGATACAGTACAGTGATTGAGTGTTGTCACCCTAGGACAGGATGTGTGTTACTGGCAGAATCACCATGGAAAATAAGCCTTAAAAAAAGAAAATGAATGCAGGCATCACATCTAAGGACTGGCAATATAATAGCCATGTATTTCTTCTTGGGTTTAAACATGCTATAAAGGATTTAAAAGAATTGTATTACCCATATGGGGGGTAAATGTGCGTTTCTTGATAAGATTTTGGATATCTTGTGTGGGGTTCCTCCCACATGCTGATAGCTTAAATGGCTCCTGTCTATGTCAGCCCTAGTATGTGTATGTATGTTATATAGGAATTTTAGGTTGTAAGCTCCTTGAGATCAGGGACTGATGTAAATGTGCAGTATGTAAAGTGCTGCATAAATTGCTAGTGCAATATAAATACCTGTAAAAACAATATGTAATAATATTATCTGGGAATCAGGGTACATGGACATGCCAGTGGATGCATGTGTGAATGTTTAAAGGATTTAAAGGGGTTGTATTAACCATAGGGGGGATGGGTAAATGGGCATTTCTTGATAAGATTCTGGATATCTTGGGATTGGGGTACATGGACAGGTCACTGGGTACATGCGTCAGAACATCTCTCAGACCTTATAATTTTGGAGCTCTTAGTGAGTTTCCAACCACACTCCAATGACAGGGAACGTGGCGGGTTAATTAGCTCCTGTCTACACTGGTAAAGCAAGAAAAAAAAAGGTGCCCAGGTGGCACTCAGAGATATTTATAAAATACACAGGTATAGTAAAACATTAATGGCCAATAATGCATGTACATATGCATTAGACAATCTTGGAGGCAATAGTTCAATATCTAATTAATAAATGACTAGCAATAAATCAGGTTCAGATGCTGCTGACTTGATAGAAGAGCAGGGGGACTCGTGCACATAAAGACATAAAGAAAGTAGCAGGAAAATATCCTGATAGTGTAACATATTGAAACATTTATTGAATACAAAAACATTAATTTTATGTGTTTGTTTACAATAAATGTTTCAATATGCTATACTATCAGGATCTTTTTCCACTACTTTCTTTATGCTTTTTTTTTTCTCCCCTCTACATTGGCTCTAGTATGTGTGCATGTTATATAACAACTTTAGATTGTAAGCTCCTTGACGACAGGGACAGACGTGACTGCACATTATATGTAGCTATGGGATTGGGGTACATGAACAAGTACTAAGTGGCAGAAATGTTCTTAGGCTCTGTAATTATTGATGGATTTAGAGGGCTTGTATTGGCCATATGGGGGTAAATGTGCATTTCTTGACAAAATCATGGATACCTTAGTGGGTTTTATCTGGGTATTCAGACATGCCGGCAGGTTAATTGACTTCGATCTACACTGGCCCCTAGTATATATGAATGTTATATAGGGACCTTAGATTGTAAGCTCCTTGAGATCAGGGACTGATATTGCTGTACAATATATACAAAGCACTGCGTAAATTGTTGGCATGATATAAAGTACCTGTAAAAATAATTAAAAAAAGTATCTTGGGATTGTGGTACATGGACACGCCAGTGGATGCAAGTAATAGACAGTTTCTCAAGCTTTGGAATATGTAAGGGATTTAAAGGGGTTGTATTACCCATATGGGGATAATTTTTTTTTTTTTTTTTAATAAGATTTTGGATATCTTGGAAACTGAGGTACATGGACAAACTACCAAGTGTCACAAAGATTCTTAGGCTTTAACATTATTAAAGGATTTAGTATTGCTGTATTACACATATGAGGGCAAATGTGTTTATTGACAAGATTTTGGATACCTTGGTGGGTTTCCTCCGGGTACTCCAGTTTCCTCCCACTCCAAGAGCATGCTGAAAGGTTAGCTCCTGTCTATATTGGACCTAATATGTGTGTATGCGAGTTTGGGACTTAGATTGTAAGCTCTATGAGATCAGGGACTGATGAGAAATATACACTATGCAAATGGTCAGTGCTGTATAAATACCTATAATAATAATAATAATAATAATATCTAGGAATTGGGGTACATGGACATGCCAATTGAAGGTTTTTTTGCCATATGGGGGTACATGTCTGTTTCTTGTAAAAATGTTGGATATTCTGGGATCAGGGAACATGGACAAGCTAATAATGCTAAAGCAGAACCTTTCTGACACTTATTAGAAGGGTTGCATTAACCATAAGGGAGTAAATGTGTATTTCTAGATAAGATTTTGGATATCTGGGTACATGGACAAAGCACCAAGGGTCAGAAAGTTCCTCAAGCACTGGAGTGATTAAAGCAATTAAAGGTGTTGTCTTGCCCATATGGGGTGTAAGATTTGGAATATTTTGGAATTGGTGAACATAGACAAACTAATAAGTGTCAGAAAGGTTCTTTGGCTTTAGCATTATTAAAGAATTTAGGATTGCATTACCCATATGGGTGTAAGATTTTGGATATTCTGGAATTAGGGAACATAGACAAGCTAATAAGTGTCAGAAAGGTTCTTAGGCTTATAAAAGAATGTAGAGGGAATGCATTACCCATATGGGGGTAAATGTGTATTTTTCTAGATAAGATTTTGGCCATTGGGGTACATGGACAGAGCACTAAGGGTCAGAAAGTTCCTCAGGCATTGGAGTGAATAAAGCATGTAAAGGTGTTGTCTTAGCCATATGGGGGTGTAAGATTGGGGATAATCTGGGATGGGGGTACCTGGATAGAAAGTTCCCCATACAGGCTGTGTAATGAGGAATGGATGTAGAAGGCTTGTATTTCCCATATACAAGCAGCACTGCAGATACGGGGATCAGAGGATTGGATGACAGATATGGGGTCTCTCTGTATCAGTGAAGTTTGGGGGGGCACAGGAAGGGTTGTACCCTCTGGAGGGAGGACAGGGGTCACCCGGCTAGGGGTCAGAAGACATGCCGGGTGACATTGCAGGGGATGCGGACACATAAAGGCAGTACACGGCTCTCACCATCCAGAGCGCCTCTCGCCGGGGACACAGGCGGCGCCTTCAGCACCTCGGACAGCGGCAGGGAGAGCAGGAGGAGGCGGAGGAGGAGGAGGAGGAGGCCATCGTCTCTGGCAGCGGAGGCAGCAGCTCGTTCCCGGCCATCAACAGGACACAGCAAGCGGCCATCCTTCAGCTGGCGGCACCGAGCATGTCTCTGAAACACACACAGTGACGGCAGGATAACGGGGGAGGGGGGAGGGCACACAGCATAACCCCACATCACAAGGACAGCGCCGCCCTCAGCTGCAGGCCCACAATCACTGCCATTGTGCCATGGCATAGGACCTGATACCCTGCCATCTGCATCCAGGGCTCATCACCATACACACTGGGTGATCTATGGGGCATTGCATCTGCAGGACTCTCCATACCACCCCCCCATTCACCTGACCATTCCTCCATCCACAGCCATGGCATAGGACAGCCATCTGATACCCTGCCATCTGCACCCAGGGCTCATCACCATACACACTGGGTGATCTATGGGGCATTGCATCTGCAGGACTCTCCATAACCCCCCCATCACCTGTCAGCGAGATCCATTCCTCCATCCACAGTCACTGTGCCAAGACACAGAACAGTCATCTGAATTTGTGGGCCATTGTATCTACAGGACTCTCCATACATCATCCCCCCAGCCCCCCCAATCACCTCCATCCACATACCATCCCAATACACTGCACATCTCCACTACAAGGCAAGGGTCCATGGAGGGGAGGACACTCACCTCTCATCTCCAGTGCAGGCACCTACAAGAGGGGTGCATGTGTACAATACTCACACTGCACACTCCCCCCCACCCCCCCACATTTGTCACAGCAGAGGTAGAACACAGTCACCAGTCCTGGACCAGCACAGGAGGAGGCTGCTGCATTGAAGGGGGTTATGGCAAAGGCACATTCCACGTTGCAATCCCCCCCCCCTCAACCCAAGACAATCATTCAATGGTGGCAATATACATATAGGTGTACATACAGTGCATGTGTATATAGTGAGTGTGTGTGGTTTGCACTTTATTAAATAAAGCATCTAAGGATAAATGATGTGCATGTGGCCATTTCACTTCCCACTGACTGCAGCAACTGGAATGTGATTGCTATGGATTGTCTATGAGTACATCACTGCTATACATCACTGCTAGTACTATACCCAGTGTGTGCACATAGGGCTGCAATGCATCTCCAAGGGATGGCTGTGTGTGTGATATATGCATATATATATATATATAATCACTAGCTGACATTGTGTGCTCACTGTGCATGCCTTGTATTGCCGGGTACAGTGTATATTGCAGTGTGCATGCCTTGTATTTCAGTGTGTGCTCACTGTGCATGCCGTGTATTGCCGGGTACAGTGTATATTGCAGTGTGCATGCCTTGTATTTCAATGTGTGCTCACTGTGCATGCCGTGTATTGCCGGGTGCAGTGTATATTGCAGTGTGCATGCCTTGTATTGCAGTGTGTGCTCACTGTGCATGCCGTGTATTGCAATGTGCACGCCGTGTATTGCCGGGTGCAGTGTATATTGCAGTGTGCATACTGTGCATGCCGTGTATTGCAGTGTGCATGCCTTGTACGTGTCCCGGGCAGCCCTCTTCCCCCCCGCACTGACCGCTCTCCGGGGGGATCCTTTCTGACCGGTCACCGCGGCTCAGCGGCGGAGGTGCGGGCCTGGCCACCGCCGGAGTCCTGCCTCAGCCCGTTCAGACCTTCTCTCCATCCCACTGCTCGGGAGACATTTAAATAAGCAACGTCATCCCGTTCTCCCCTCCGCATTGACGTCACTCCCGTGTGGGGGATGACGTCAAAGTGGCCGGCGCCGCCGGAAGCGCTTTCTAAATATGGGGAGAGAGGGAGCTGGGAGAGGCAGAGCACAGAGAGGGGTGAAGGAGGGGGCGACGGAGGATCCTGGGATAACGCTGTTTTCCTGACCAAAAATAGCTGTGTGGAGAGACATGATGATGTGAACCTGATAGAAATAACACCAGGGAGAGGAGAGACACCAACATTGTGTAATCTATCTCCTTCCCACCCAAACATGTCAAGCCGTCATCATGGGGGCCAGGCACTAAGTCCAGACATACTCCAGCCACCTACACATCTTCCCATAAATAGGCACACAAGACTATTCCCTCAGCTCCTCAAATAGCCTTCCAGTCATGGAGGCTGATCATGCTGGGGCACCTTGGCTGATCTTACTGGGGCACGTTGGCTAAAACCAAGAGAGCTATGGCTGACCATGCAGGGGCACACTAGCCTAAATCTGAGAGAACCGTGGCTGACCGTACTGGGGCCACGTTGGCCTAAAACTGAGAGAGCCCCGGCAGATCATGTTGAGGCACGTTTGCTAAAACCAAGAGCCATGGCTGACTATGCTGGGGTACGTGGACTTAAAACCAAGAGAGCCATGGCTGACCATACTGGGGAATGTTAACTAAAACTGAGAGAGACATAGCAGACCATTCAGGGACATGGACACATTATCTAAAATTGAGAGCCCTGGCAGACTATGCTAGTGCACTTTGGCTAAAATGGAGAGAGAAATGGTGACCCTGCTGGGGTATTTTGGCCTCCAAATCAGAGATTCATTACAGGGCCTGATAGAGAAAGTTGCTAAATCTGAGAGCCCTGGCAGACCCTGCTGAGGCACTTTGGCTAAAACCTAGAAAGACATAGCTTGCCATACTGAGGTATGTTACATAAAATGAGGGAACCATGGTAGACCTTGGAGGGGCACATTGGCTAAAACCTAGAGAGCTATTGTTGACCATACTGAGGCATGTACGCCTAAAACTGAGAAAGAGCCATGGCAGACTATTCTGGGGCACACTGGCTAAATCTAGAGAGCTATGGTTGACCATACTGGGGCATGTTGGCCTAAAACGGAGAGAGCCATTATAGGATATGTGGGGGAAAGTTGCCTAAAACCAAGAGAGTCATGGCAGACCATGATGTGGCACATTGGTTACTGCAAATATGAGAGAGCCATAGGACACCATGCTGGGGTACCTTGACTTAAACCAAGAGATCCATGGCAGACTATACTTGGGCTCAATGGCTTAAAACTGATAGAGTCATTGCAGGGGATCTCAGAATCAGGTCTAGGTTTAGGGGACTAGAATACTTCTTTTAATTCATACTTGTCTAATATGCTGTGAATAATCTGCAACAATCAGAAGACTCTTCAGCACCATGGACAGCAGCACTTATTCACTCTGCCACATTTTCTCAGTGACTTTACTGGGCAAAGCAATTTATTTCCATGCCAAAACCAAGGTTTGGTCTTTAAACCAGAGTATCCTGGCATAGTAAGGCCTGTTTAACACGGGCTTCAGCTTGTATAAAAGGAGTGTGAACAGCAAGCTTTTACAAAGCATTTGTTGAAGCTTTTAAAGCAGCCTTCAGCTTCACTTTGTAAATGTTGAACACTGATCCTAAAGGCCTAAAGGGAGTGCTGATTGTCACTTTAAAGAAGCTGCTAGCAGCTTTCAGCACTACTTGAAGCTTGCCAAAAGCTTGCTGAAGCCTGCTAGCAGCTTGTTTAAAGTGACAATACAAACTCCCATTAAGATTTGTGAATACTATTTCCAAACAGGTGCTGAAGGGCACTTAAAAGGCTTAAAGCAAGTTGATTGAAGCTCACCAAAAGCTTTGTAAAAGTTTGATAAAAGCTTGCTCTTCATACTTTTCTTACACAAGCTGAAGTCCACATGAAACAGGCCTAAAGGTGAGTTTGCAAGCAAGGGAGAGATGATCAGTGTGAGGGTCCTTTAAAGCAGGGGATCGTTTAAGTCAAGAGCTCTACTCAAAAAAACTCCTGATGCTAAAAGCTAATGTAATGCTCGATGGAGGCAGACAGAAAAAAAACTCACAGAGGCCCTAACCCTTCCTAGCTCTATCTAAAACAAAATAGTAACCAGTTACCGCATTGACTGAACATTATTAAGGGGACTGTACCTTCATATTAAGCTATTTGTGTTTATAAGGTGTTACTAATGATGACTCTGGATAACAGTTTTCTTTTAATATAGATTCAATGTTTTTACTATTTTTGCTCATTTGCATCTTAGGGTCAGCCCACCCAATATCAAATCTACCCATCCAAATCTAGTTTAGCTTTTGGTAGATGCTGGAAAGTTAAACCTTCTGACAGTTTCTTATATCTCTTGAGAATTCTATTGGTAAGATCTGTGAGCTTTGGCTATCAGGAGGGGGTCCAACTCCCCCTTATATTTTTTTAATTTTGTATAATGGAGAAGACAACAAAGATAGCTGGGATGAGCAGTGGAAAGCGACCTATGAATTGAGGGGCCATCACTCATGCACTAATCCTCCATTCTTAGATCCTGTTCCATTTTTAGAAGCTCAAGTACAGCTTCTATGAATGGCGGAGCTGGACTGAAAGTGCAAGCATGGTCAGACTGTCTTAATGAGAGCTTGTGACAGCCCTTTAGTTCTATTAACTCCCATCGTAGCAGAGTGTGTAATGGGGGGGGGGGGGGGGCAGGGCAGAGGAAGTATACCACTGACAGCAGAGGAATCAACACAAGGGACACATCCTACTGGGTGTAAGTTATGTCCCTTGTGCTGATTTTTGATTTTGGCAACACTTAGGCTTTAAACTTAGGACCAGTGCGGCAAAACAGGAAGCAGAATGAGGTACTTTATTTGAAGGATCAATAGGTATTTATGTGACTTTGCAGGAAAGATGCACTTACAGTACTATTCAAGTGATTGTAAACCCTCACCTTGTAAAATAAATCGTTCAGTTTAAAATAGAAATTAAAGGCAAAACATTTGTGTGTAGATATAAAAAATAATATAAATACTTTTTTCCCCATTTTTATAAGTGATCACATTCCCTTGGTTCTTAGCTGCATAAGAGCCAGGGAGGAGAAACAGCCCTACACTGATCTTCCCAGTGCAAGGCTGTGAAGGGTGTGTGTGTGTCAGAACAAGTCTGATCATTGGAGGAGAGTAGGCTGAGTTCCCAGCATAGCTAGAGAACTGACCACGCTGTGTTCTCTTGCTTAGTGTGGTCGGTTTTTAATAGGAAAGCAGAGGGACTGGCAGGATCACCAGGGTTTTCACACAAAGGAATCAATGCAAAGAGAACAGGATACTTTTTCATACAAGTACATGGTACAGCAGGCACGTATCAGGAATATGAAATGTTGGCTTTACATACTCTTTAAGTGCTGCAGTATCAGGGATAAGCCGAACACCCCCTCCCCCCCAGTTCGGTTCCCACCAGAACATGCGAACAGACAAAAAATTTGTGCGAACATGCAAACACTGTTAAAGTCTATGGGACACAAACGTGAAAAATCGAAAGTGTTCCTTTTTAAACCTTATATGCAAGTTATTGCCATAAAAAGTATTTAGGGACCCAGATACTGCCCCAGGGGACAAAAAAAGGTTTTAAAACTGCCGTTTTTTCAGGAGCAGTGATTTTAATAATGCTTAAAGTGAAACAATAAAAATTAAATATTCATTTAAAAATTGTGCCAGGGGGTCCCCTTAATCTACCTGTAAAGTAGTGCATCTTTCCCATGTTTATAACAGTACCGCAGCAAAATTACATTTCTAAAGGAAAAAATGTAATTTAAAATTGTTTGTGGCTGTAATGTATTGTCAAATCATTGAAAAAATGGCGTGGGGACCCCCCCAAAATCCATACCAGACCCTTTTCTGAGCATGCAACCTAGCAGGCCGCAGGAAAAGAGGGGGAGAGATAGCCCCCCCGAACCATACCAGGCCACATGCCCTCAACAACTGTATATATACTGTATATATACAGTATACTGTGTGTGTGTATATATATATATATATATATATATATATATATATATATATATATATATATATATATTTTTTTTTTAAGCATATGCATTTTTTTTTTTTAATGAAAATCCCTAGCTTTCCCTTAAAGATAACTAAACAGAAGTACATATATTAAGTCCTCAGTATTTTTAACCACTTTAAGCTGTAGATTTAATCACTTACTGGGTATGCAGCTTCTTTGTCCTTTATTCCTTGCCCTGTTTAAAATGGTGTCACAATCACTGCTTCAGGTTTCCTGTTTTAGCGTGGCTCCTGTCTCTTGCAGCATCCTATGGAGCCAACCCCAAGCAGAGGCTAGAGTTGTGGTTCCCTACAATGTGCACAACAATAGAAACACACAGCCCCATAGCCTAGGATGGCAAGGCACCCCCCTTCCCCTCCCTCCTCCTTCTCCCTCTTCAAGTAACAGACTGAATGAAGACTGCACTGCCCACTGTAACTTTTTCCTGTGAAAACCAGAAGTTCAGGGAAGCAGCACTGAAACAGCGGGAGCCAACAGCATTGAAGTTGTCAACTGCAAGTGTTGGAGGTAAGAATTTTAATAGTTTACCGTTATTTTATTGTTATTAGTCAATGTTGCACAAAAAAACAATGATGTTTCTGAATAGAATTAGCTGTTCACAGATTGATTATATGTGTTGCCTGAAGTTGCTCTTTAACATTACACATATTGTATAACTTGTTAAGAACTGTCTAGCAACAAAGAGATATAGTCATCAGGGATGAGTTGTAAACTCAACCTGAATAGTAGAAGAACCTTGGTCACATGTAACATCATAGAATGTAGGAATGGAATTGAAATTTTGTTTTGAACTTCCCTGAAACTGGTGAACACAAATGTATTGATGGTAAATGAGCACTAACTCTTCTGAATTATCTTTACAGATACCATATTAATACAATCAACAAGCTTATTTGGACGTTTTGCCATTTATCTTAATTTATAGTGCAACTAAAGGCAACACTTTTTTTTTTGGATACACTGGAGAAGAATTAGAACACCTGTCCGGTTTTATTGCTGTCTAGGCCTCCATTAACCTCTTCCTACCCGACCACTGTACATAAACGGCCAGGTGGGACAAGCGCTGTTCTGCATAGACGTACCCATACATCCTCTCAGACATTGGCCTCAGGGCCACGCAGCGGCACACTCCTGTGATGGTTGTGTTCCTTAGACACAGGCATTACAGATTGGGCATGGACGCTCTGATTGGCTTTCCTGATAATGTGTATCCAATCACAGCCATCACACAATGTAAACAGGGGCATGTGCCCCTGTTTCGACTTCACTTGTGACAGCTCAGTGGAGAGGGGGAGAGCAGGATCACTGCACATCACACGCAGTAAACAACACAGTACGCGCAGCGCTAAAAAATGTGAATGAACATATCGATTAAAATAAATAAAATTATGAAATAATCAAACAAAAATACTTGCAATAATAAGTGAAATTAGAAAATAACAATAATTATATAAAAAAGAAAAAATTCCAAAAAAAAAAAAAAAAAGGAAAAAAGAAAACTATATCCCATAGTGATCAATGAGACAATCCATAGGTAATATGCCTCCACAGGAGAAAAAGTGAATTGCAGGAAACAGAAGCTGTAACACCAATCTTCCTAATGCAAAACCAGCATGTATTCAGGTCAACACCCAAAAGTGAGGTAGCTTGGTTACCAAAAAGCCATGACTGCTGCTAGCAGTCTCTCCCAGCACAGGGAATTTGGAAGTCTCCCTAGAACTTATAATCCTCCAGATCAGTCATTCTTTCTTTTCTCATCAGCAGTATATAGCAGTCTTGTGACTTCTATCAGTGTCTTCTGATAGAAGCTTCTGTTCCCTGCAATTCACTTTTTCTCCTGTGGAGGCATATTACCTATGGATTTTTTCATTGATTACTATGGGACATAGTTACATAGTTACATAGTAGGCGAGGTTGAAAAAAGACACAAGTCCATCAAGTCCAACTTATGACATTGCTTTAGTTTTCTTTTTTCCTTTTTTTCTTGGAATTTTTTCTTTTTTATATAATTATCGTTTTTTTCTAATTTCACTTATTATTGCAAGCATTTTTGTTTGATTATTTCATAATTTTATTTATCTTAATCGATATCTTCATTCACATTTTATAGCGCTGCACGTACTGTGTTGTTTATTCTATTGGAAGTTTATGGTATCGAACTTTTGGTGCTGGCTGCTTTACACTTTTAAAGTTTGCTAATTATTGAGCGCAGCGTTTGACCCTAGGGTCTCTTTTTTTTTGTACATCACACACAGTGCAGCCATCCCACATTAGTGCACCAAGCACCATCTGTCTCCTCCAAGTGCACATCAACATCTGTACCAGTGTCCCATCAACAGCTGTCACAGTGTACCAGTGCACAAAAACATCTGTCACAGTGTACCAGTGTCCCATTGATATCTACCACAGTGTACCAGTGCACATCAACATCTGCACTAGTGTCCCATTGCACAAAAACATTTGTCACAATGTACCAGTGCACAACAACATCTGTGACAGTGTACCAGTGCAACAACAACATCTGTCAGTGTCCCATTGCAAAATCAACATCTATCAGTGCCTCTAGAGGACAGTCAACATTTGTCGGTGTCCCCAGTGGACCATCAACATCTGTCATAGTGTACCAGTGCACAAAAACATCTGTCATAGTGTACAAGTGTCCCACCAAAATCTGTCACAGCGTACATGTCAGGAAAGAAGCAAATACCAGTCTCGCCAATATCGCTGCCTTCCTTCGCACATGCACGGTAGAGCGGCACTCCGGCGCATCCCTGGGCACAATACAGCGAAACAGCTAATGCGTGTGCGCAATTCAGCTAAATGGCTAATGTGTGTGCGCAATTCAGCGAAACAGCTAATGCGCGTGCGCAATCCAGCGGAATGCGAACGCGCGTACGCAATAGCGCGCGCACAACATGAGCCTCCCACTGGCCTATAAAAGCCACTCTGTGCCATGACTAGATTGCTGGTTTGTCTTTCAGCTCCCTGTGTGTTTCCTGCTTGTATCCTGATTCTTGATTACCTGTTGTGACCCGGATTGACCTTGACCTGCTCTGATCTCTTCCTGCATCTGACCCTTGGCTTGCCTCTCGGACTTCTCCACTTGCTTCCTGTGGTTGACCCTCGGCCTGTCTACGGATATTGCTTCCTGTCTCCAGTGATTGACCCTCAGCCTGCTCCTGGACTTTGCTATTGTCTTCTGTGCTAGACCCCTGGCTTGCTCATAGACTTTGCTTCAAGTTACCTGTGTTTGACCCTCGGCCTGTTTACGGACTTTGCTATCAATCTTCAGTACTAAGTCATCAGCCTGCTGACAGACCTGCTAACAGTCCTTTACACCAGACTGTTTTTGCCTATCTAGAGACTCTTACTAGTCAACAGTGTTTGACCCCCAGCCTGTTGTTGGATCAGCTGTTCATCTTCCTTCTTGAGCTTCAGCATCTTCCAGTCCTGCACAGCTGTCTCCCTGCCGGTGACCTTCACGCAAGACCTGCCCAGCCTGCTGGTGACTCATGCCTCTTTGTGCCCTTCACCCCCCTGTACCATCTCCAGGAGTGGAGTGCGCTTAGTTGCAAGAGGTTACCGCTCTCAGCATCTCGGCCTCGGTGAGTATCCTTATCTGACAGTACCAGTATCCCATCAACATCTGTCACAGAATACCAGTGACCCATCAACATCTGCAATAGTCTCCAATTGCAACATCAACATCTGTCAATGTCCCTAGTGAAACATCAACATCTGTTAGTGTCCCCAGTGTGGACCATCAACACTGTCACAGTGTACCAGTGCTCAAAAATATCTGTCACAGTGTACCAGTGCACAATAACATCTTTCAGTCTACCAGTCCAACATCTGTCAGTGCCTCTAGTGCCTCTGTCCATGTCCCTAGTGGACACCAACATCTGTCAGTGTTCCCAATGGGCCAGCAACAACTGTCATAGTGTACCAGTGCACAAAAACATCTGTCATGGTGTACCAGTGTCCCACCAAAATCTGTCATAGTGTACCAGTGTACCAATAACATTTGTCACAGTGTACCAGTGTCCCATCAACATCTGCAATAGGGACCCATTGCAACATCATCATCTGTCAGTGTCCCTATTGGACCTTCCACATCTGTCAGTGTCCCTAGTATATCTTCAACATCTGTCGCTGTCCTAGGGGACCACCAACATCTGTTTGTTAGAAATATAAATTTTTGCATTTCCCAAAAGCTTGTGGCAAAAAAATGACATGTTCAAAAGACTCATTATGCCTCATAGAAAATACATTAGGGTGTTTGCTTTCAAAAATGTGGCCATTTTGTGGGTGTTTCCACTGTCTGTGTGCTCCAGGGCCTCCAAAAATCTGTTAGGTAGTCAGAAAATTGCATGTGTAATTTAAAGTGGATGTAAACCCTCACATATACCCAGTGCAGTGAACAGCCTCAGATGATACACAGAGATGAAACGAATATCCCTACATTAGTTTTACATGTCTTCATCTTTATATACTGTTTACAAAGAGCACATCATGTTAAGAGATTTTCTCTTCCTGGTCAGCACTGCAGTGAAGCCTGGGCATACAGCCAAGACAGCTGATTGGAGGAAAGGCACACACCTCCTCTCCTCATAGGTAGAGACTTTCAGCTCTGTTTATTGAATCATTCAGGGCTCTGCTAATATATTTATAGCATCCTCCCCAACACAAAACTCAGGCTACTTTTATCATATGTGACGGAAAACTTGTCAGGAGTTATCAGGCTGGAGCATGGAGAATGGAGCAGGAGACAGCTATGGGACATAGTGTTTTGAAGAGAGATAACAAAACACTGCAGATATATGTACCCAGCTCAAATTTCATGAATCAGGTCTATATCCACATCCGTTCCTATATTGCCTAAAAGTGCTCCTTGAATTTCGGGCCCCTCTATGTGGTTAGGCTGTGAAAAAGTTTCACACATGTGGTATTGCAATACTCAGGAGGAGTAGCAGAATGTATTTTGGGGTGTATTTCTTACTATGTTTATGCTTTGTGTTAGAAACATCTAATAGATTAAAAATTTAGTTTAAAATAACATGTTTTCATTTTCTTTCCATGTTTTCCAAAAACTTATGGCAAAAAAATGACATGTTCAAAAGACTCATTATGACTAATAGAAAATACATTCAGAGGTTTGCTTTCCAAAATGTGGTCATTTTGTGGGCGTTTCTATTGTCCTGGTGCTCCAGGGCCTTCAAAAGTATGATAGGTAGTCAGGAAATTAGAAGGGTACTTTATGTTGCTTGAAAGCCCAAAGGTGCTGCTTGGATTTTGGGTCCCTCTATGTGGCTAGGCTGTGAAAAAATCTCTCATGTGGTATTGTCAGGGCTGGGCTCAGCCCTTCCTTCTCAAAGTTGGCCGCTCAGCTGTCGACTAATTACCAGCTTCTATCTCTCCACAGTGACTCACCTGTTGATGATATCCTGCTTGTCAGTTCTGCCTACTTAAGCCGTCCAGTCCAGATGATCTCTGCCTTCGCCTTGGTCACATCTCTAGAGACGCTCTCCTGTGTTCCTGTTAAAGACTTGCTTGGCTGACATTCCTTCTGGCTCCAGATCCTGCTTGCTGTTCTACTACGCTCATCTCTGGCTCCCTGACGTTTTGGCTTGTCTGACTATCCATTCCGGTTCCTGAACTCTGGCTATGTTTTGACTACGTTTACTCTGTTTACCTTTTTTTATTATTATTAAACAAGTGTTCTTCAACTGTACTTCTGTCTCAGTCTGATATATTGTTTCTGACAGGTATACTCTTACTTGGGAGAAGTAACAGAATGTGCTTTGGGGTGTCATTGGAAGCATGCCTATGCTGTGTGTGAGAAATACGTTGTTAAAATGACAATTTTGTGGAAGAAAACAAATCTTATTTATTTTTTTTATTTTGCAAAGAATTGTGGGAAAAAAATTACATTGTCAAAAAACTCAACATGCCTCTTACTATCCCTCAGAATATCTACGTTCCAAAAAGAGGTCATTTGGGGGGTATTTGTGCTGTCTTGGCATTGTTAGGGCCTCAGGAAATGAAATAGGCCGTCAGTACTACAGGATTGATCAATTTTCATATACTGTATACTGTATGTACCATAGCATGTAGACTCTATAACTTTACCACAAACTAAATAATATACACTGAGTTGGGTTATTTTTAGAAACGTAACACAATAACTTTTGCCCTAAATTTATGAAGAACGATTCTTTATTTTGAAAAATGTTATAACAGAAACTAAGAAAAACGCATTTCTTTCAAACTTTTCGGTCTTTTTTCTTTTATTTAGCAAAAAATAAAAAACCTAGTGGTGATTAAGTACCACCGAAAGAAAGCTCTATTTGACTCAAAAAAATGATACAAATGTTATTTGGGTAGTGTTGCATGCCTGAGTAATTGTCATTCAAAGTGTGAGAGCACTGAAAGCTGAAAATTTGCCTGGGCAGGAAGGAGGTGAAAATGTCCAGTATTGAGGTTGTTAATGAGATTCACCCTATTTATTTCTCCTGTTTACAATTATCATCGAAAGTGAAAGTAAAAGAAAATCCCACATTTTTTGTGTTGATATCAGAACACTAATAGAGGGGAATTCTACGAATGGGGATACTAGTTCTGGTGACCCTGGGAACACATTGGGATTCCCTCATTTTTGAGGGATTCCTCTCACTTCCAGTTTTGCTATGGGACAGGAAGTGAAGGGAAATCTCCCTAACGGGACACAGACAAAATATAAATAAAAATTGATGGGGGTTATAATCCCCCCCCAAAAAATGGCTTTAGTTACACTGTAAACTATAACTAAAGGCAAAACCTTTTTAAAGTTTTGGATACGTGTGATAATTTTAGCACTGTCTGTGCCCCTGTTTGTCCCGCTTACCACTATCACTAAAAGTGAAAGTGAAAGAAAATCCCAAAGTTTGGGTTGTCACTGGAACAGGAATAGAGGGGAAATCTTCCAATGAGAAAACCAGTTCTGGTGACAACAAGGGATTGGCTCATTTGGAGGGATTTCCTCTCATGTACTGTATTGTCTATGGGACAGGAAGTAAAAGGAAATCTTCCCAAACAAGATTTGTCTTTAGTTCTACTTTAACCACTTAAGGACCGCCCACCGCATATATACTGCGGCAGGGCGTCCCTATTGCGTGAAATGACTTACCTGTACGTCATTTTGTGCACAAGATACTGTGGCTGCGCAGCTGGGGAGCCAATGTGCGAGTCCGACGGCCGCTTTGTCCGCCGGCCACCGACTCCTCAGAGAGGCAGAACGGGGATCTGCCAATGTAAACAGAGCAGATCCCCGTTCTGACGGGACTACAGTGTGATCGTCTGTTCCTAGTAATCAGGAACAGTGATCTCTCTGTACTCCCAGTCAGTCCACTCCCCCCACAGTTTGAAACACCTCCCTAGGGAACACTTTACCCCTTGATCACCGCTAGTGTTAACCCCTTCCCTGCCAGTGTCATTAATACAGTGATCAGTGGATATTTGTAGCTCTGGTCACTGTAATAATGTAACTGGTCACTAAAAAGTGTGAAAAGTGTCCGATCTGTCCTCTGCAATGTCGCAGTCCCGCTAAAAATCGCTGATCACCACCGTTTTTTTTTTTCAAAATTGTCTTTTTTTGTTTATAGCTAAAAATCGCTGATCACCACCATTACTAGTAAGAAAAAATAATAATAAATCAAAAATATGTAGCAGAATATATATTTGCCTAAACTGATGAATATTTTTTATATATATATATATATATATATATATATATATATATATTTTTTTTTTTTTTTTTTTTATATATTTTTTTGGATATGTATTATAGCAGAAAGTAAAAAATATTGTTTTTTTTTTCAAAATTGTCTTTTTTTGTTTATAGCACAACAAATAAAAATGCAGAGGTGATCAAATACCACCAAGAGAAAGCTCTATTTGTGGGAAAAAAAAGGACTTCAATTTTATTTGGGTGCAGCATCGCACGCCCGCGCAATTGTCGGTTAAAGTGACGCAGTGCTGTATCGCAAAAAATGGCCTGGTCTTGAAGGGGAAAAAACCTTTCGGTCCTTAAGTGGTTACAGGTATACTAAACACAGACTGTTTCATATTCATTAACTATTCTCTTTAGGTATATGGATAATAGCACTGTATTTATTTGAATAAAAATAACATCTAAGAACCTTTTTCATAAATCGATATACAGCTGTCATGTGACCCAGCTCTTTCTCTTTTAGTCTCGTCTGACCATCTTAAACGCACTTGAAGATTCTGAAGCCACATGGAAAAAGGTGTTATGGTCAGGTGAGACTAAAATTGAACTATTTGGCCTCAAAACTAAACGATATGTCTGGTGGAAATCCAATACAGCTCACCATCCAAATAACACCATTCCTACAGTATGGAGGTGGTAATTCCCTATTATGGAGGTGTTTCCCTTCAGCAGGGACTGGAGCACTTGTCAGGTTAGAAGGAAAATGGATGGGGCAAAATACCATCAAATTTTTGAAGAAAATCTGTGAAATTTGCCAGAAAGTTGTCAGTGGGAAGAAGGTTTACCTTCCAACATGACAATGACCCAAAGCACACAGCAAAAATGACCACACAGTGGTTGAAGGAGAAAAAGGTGAATGTCCTTGCATGACCTAATCAGAGCCCAGACTTAAAACCCATTGAAAGCCTGTGGAATGACTTGAAGACTGCAGTCCACAAATGGCCACCATTAAATTTGTGAAGATTTGTGAAGAAGAGTGGGCAAATATTGCAAAGTCTAGATTTGCAAAGTTAGTAGAAACATATCCAAACAATCTAAAGGTTGTAATTAAAGCAAAATGTGGTTCAACAAAATACTGACATAAGGTGATCCTTTTTGCAACTCAGTAAATCTGTTTTTGATTTTTTAAATTTTTTTAAACCATGTTGGTGTCTTTCACTTGGATGTTATAAGGTGCACTAGTAAATACAGCTGGATGAAACAAAAACTGTGTCTGTCTTCATTTCAGGATGCAAAGGAGGTGATTTTTTTCTATACCCACTGTATAGAGTCAGTGTTTTTATACCACAGTTACTGCAGTTGTTTGCCATCAGAAGACTCTTCAGGCTTTAAAGAAAACCAGTCACTTCTGGGCTTAAGCAAAAATCTAAACATTTAGTCTTAAATTATAATTAAACAGCAGGTTTACCTGTGAAAGATTTATAATTACTCTCTTAATTAGATTTACCAAATTTGTCTGTGGATGACTAATAAAACATCAAAAGGAATCAGGCTGGGTTCACACTGGTGCGACACGACAGCCGTCCTACTTTGGATCCGACTTTGCCCTGCGACTTGAAGCCGACATACGTCCGACTTTCAATACCAGGCACTGCGTTTGGTATGAATCTTGAGGGGGAACTCCACGCCAAATTTTAAATAAAAAACCGACATGGGTTCCCCCTCCAAGAGTATAAAAGGCACTTTGGTTAAGGGGCACCCCCTACGCCAAAAAAACGACGTGGAGGTCCCCCCAAAATCCATTCCAGACCCTTATCCAAGCACGCAGCCCGGCCGGTCAGGAAAGGGGGTGGGGACGAGCGAGTGCCCCCCCTCCTGAACCATACCAGGCTGCATGCCCTCAACATGGGGGGTGGGTGCTTTGGGGCAGGGGGGCACCCTGCGGCCCCCCCACCCCATAGCACCTTGTCCCCATGTTGATGAGGACAAGGGCCTCTTCCCGACAACCCTGGCCATTGGTTGTCGGGGTCTGCGGGCGGGGGGCTTATCGGAATCCTGGAGCCCCCTTCAGTAAGGGGGCCCCCAGATCCCAGCCCCCCACCCTACGTGAATGAGTATGGGGTACATTGTACCCCTACCCATTCACCTAGGAAAAAAAGTGTCAATAAAAAAACACACTAGACAGGTTTTTAAGGCAGCTCCGGGGGTCTTCTTCCAACTTCGGGGGTCTCTTCCTTCTTCTCCGAGGTCTCTTCCTTCTTTTCTGCGCTCTCCAGCCTCTTCTCCGCGCTCTCCGGTTCTTCTTCCGCTCTCCGGTATCTTCTGCCAGGCTCCTCCGCTATCTTCTGCTCTTTTGCCGGCTCTTTTGCTAGCAGTGGCCCGGTCTTCTCCGCCGTCTTCCCTCTTCTCTTCTTCCGATGTTGACACGACGCTCTCTACCGCTGTAATGCCGTGTGCACGGTGCGCAATGACTTATATGCGCAATGACGTCACAGTCCCGGGGCACCCACCCCCAAAGCACCCACCCCCCCATGTTGAGGGCATGCGGTCTGGTACGGTTCAGGAGGGGGGGCACTCGCTTGTCCCCACCCCCTTTCCTGACCGGCCGGGCTGCGTGTTTGGATAAGGGTCTGGTATGGATTTCGGGGGGACCCCCACGCTGTTTTTTCGGCGTAGGGGGTGCCCCTTAAAATCCATACCAGAGCGAAGGGCCTTGTATGCACTTGGAGGGGGAACCCATGCCGGTTTTTTATTTAAAATTTGGCGTTCCCCCTCAAGATTCATACCAAACGCAGTGCCTGGTATTGGCGGGGATCCAAGTCGGATCCCCGTTCATTGAAAGTCGGACGTATGTCGGCTTCAAGTCGCAGGGCAAAGTCGGATCCAAAGTAGGACGGCAAATCTTTTTCGTTGTAGGGGGTGCCCCTTAACAGCTTCAGCCCTGGAAGATTTTACCCCCTTCCTGACCAGAGCACTTTTTGCGATTCAGCACTGCGTTGCTTTAACTGACAATTGCGCGGTCGTGCAACGTGGCTCCCAAACAAAATTGACGTCCTTTTTTCCTAACAAATAGAGCTTTCTTTTGGTGGTATTTGATCACCTCTGCGATTTTTTATTTTTTGCGCTATAAACAAAATAAGAGCAACAATTTTGAAAAAAACGCATTATTTTTTACATTTTGCTATAATAAATATCCCCCAAAAATATATAAAAAAAACATTTTTTTTCTCAGTTTAGGCCGATCCGTACTCTTCTACATATGTTTGGTAAAAAAAAAAAAAAAAAACGCAATAAGCGTTTATTGATTGGTTTGCGCAAAAGTTATAGCGTTTACAAAATAGGGGATAGTTTTATGGCATTTTTATTAATAATTATTTTTTTTTCCTTGTAATGGCGGCGATCAGCGATTTTTATCATGACTATGACATTATGGCGGACACATCGGACATTTTTGACACATTTTTGGGACCATTGTCATCTATACAGCAATCAGTGCACTGATTCCTGTGTAAATGACACTGGCAGTGAAGGGGTTAACCACTAGGGGGCGGGGAGGGGTTAAGTCAGTACTAGGGAGTGATTCTAACTGTAGGGTGGATGGGCTAGCTGTGATATGTCACTGATCTCTGCTCCCAATGACAGGGAGCAAAAAACAGTGACACTGTCACTAGGCAGAACGGGGAGATGCGGTTTACACCAGCATCTCCCCGTTCGTCCTCTCTGTGAGACGATCGCGGGTATCCCCGCGGTGATAGAGTCCGCGGGACCCGCGACCTGACTCAAGGAGCTCCTGGCTGGCGCGCGTTGCCGGTGGTACGCAAGCGATGGCACGGCTGCAAATTCAAAGGGACGTACCTGTACGCCCATTTGCCCAGCCATGCCATTCTGCCGACGTACATCGGCGTGCGCCGGTCAGGAAGTGGTTAAAATCCATACCAGACCGAAGGGCCCTGTATGCTCTTGGAGGGGGAACCCATGCCGGTTTTTTATTTAAAATTTAGCACGGAGTTCCCCCTCAAGATCATCTGAGCACAAGTCGCATGCAAAAGTCGGATCATGCAAGACGGCGATCTGACTTTGATCCGACTTCAATGATAGTCAATGGGCTGAAGTAGGATCAAAGTCAGACCAAAGTAGTACAGGGAGCCTTTTCAAAGTCGGACCGACTTGTGTTGGACCAGTTAGGACGGCTCCCATAGGGAAACATTGATTTTCACATGCGACATGAGCTCCCAATGTCAGAGCGTTTGTCGCACTAGTGTGAACCCGGCCTCGAACACAGTCAATTAGAGCCATGCACCGGCAAAAAACAGCTTTTCTCTGCAGCAGGGACCACAGGTGTTTCCAAATTACAAATGTACAAATTAAAGTAGAACTATGTCCCATTGCAGAGATTTCCCTTGCCTTTCTGTCCCATAGGCAACAGAAAGTGAGAGGAAATTCCTGAAATACACCCCCGGGTCACCAGAACTTGTGTCCCTATTGGAATATTTGGAATATTTCCCCTCTATTACTTTTCTGGGGACAACCCAAAATTTTGGGACTTTCTTTTACTTTCACTTTCAATGACATTGGTAAACGGCACAATTAGAGACGTTGAATCTACTTAACGGGGGGGGGGGGGGGGGGGGGCACAGACAGCAATAAAATTTGACAAGTGTTCTAATCTAGATCTACTCTATCCAAAACTAAAGAAAAAGTTTTGCCTTTAGTTATACTTTAATGACAGGTTGATAGGTGTTGTTCTTATGCCTGATTCTCTTGTCTCTTATCATATGAGAAGAATATACTACTATTATCACATCTATATCCATGTATAGGATGCATATTTGCCTGCCAGGAACTTTACTTCTCCTATTTAAACTCACTCCTCACTAACTAGGGTTTTTTAATACAGTAAAACCTTGGTTCAAGAGTAACTTGGTTTGAGAGCGTTTTGCAAGGCAAGAAAACATTTTAAATAAATTTTGGCTTGATATACAAGCGATTTCTTGATATACAAGTAGCGTCAAGTCACAACTGAGTATAAAAGAGAAGAGAGGCGCCTCTAAGTGTAGCAATATGGTTACATTTCATGAAATTACAACATTTAGCAAATCATGGTTGATGATTAAAACAGGCACATCTAAGTATGCAGGCATCCGGGGTAAAGCTGTCCACATAGACCATCCTCCACACCGCCATCCACGTCATCCCTTCCATGCTGCGCTCCACGAGCGCTTCCAGCCTTGCTTTCAGATCGCTCTACTGCAGGGTAGTCTTCCCCGTTACAGTTCGGGACTGAAAGCGGTGAGAAATGGCGGTGCGGAGGACGGTCTGTGTGGATAACTTTACCCTGGATGCCGGCATACTTATATGTGCCTGTTTTAATCATCAACCATGTGAGTTGCTAAATGTTGTACCTTCATTAAATGTAACCATATTGCTACACTTAGAGGCGCCTCTCTTCTCTTTTATACTCTGTAGCTCCTGCTGGATTTTATTTCTAAACCCCTTGTGGAGGCTTCCATTTGTGGATAAACATTTTATGGTTACACAACCTATCACATTGCTATAATGTTTTCATGGACTATAAATGGAAAGATTTATGAATAAATGCTTGTGGAACGAATAATCTGAGTTTCCATTATTTCCAATAGGAAAATTTGCCTTGATATACAAGTGCTTTGGATTACAAGCATGTTTCCGCAACAAATTATGCTCGCAGTCCAAAGTTTTACTTTCCCTTTTCTTTAACCACTTCAGCCCCAGAAGGATTTACCCTCTTAATAACCAGACCATATTTTTTTGCGATACGGCACTGCGTCACTTTAACTGACAATTGCGCGGTCGTGCGACGTTGTACCCAAACAAAATTGATGTCCTTTTTCCCCCACAAATAGAGCTTTATTTTAGTGGTATTTGATCACCTCTATGGTTTTTATTTTTTGCGCTATAAACAAAAAAAGGCCGACAAGTAAAAAAAAAATATATATATAACATATCCCAAAAAAAATATATAAAAAAACTAATTTATTCATCAGTTTAGGCCAATATGTATTCTTCTACAAATTTTTGGTGAAAAAAATCACAATAAGTGTATATTTATTGGTTTGCGCAAAAGTTATAGCGTCTACAAAATAGGGGATCGATTTATAGACTTTTTTTATGTTTTTACTGGTAATGGCGGCGATCTGCGATTTTTAGCGGGACTGCGACATTGCGATGGACAAATATGACCCCAAGTGACACTTTTTGGGGACCAGTGACATTAATATAGTGCTAAAAAAAATGCACTGATCAATGTATAAATGACACTGGCAGGGAAGGGGTTAACACTAGTGGGCGATCAAGGGTTTAACTGTGTTCCCTGGGTGTGTTCTAACTGTGTGGGGGATGGGCTCACTGGGACAACACAGAGATCGCTGATCAGTAGGAACAGCAGATCTCCATGTTGTCCCCTGTCAGAACGGGAATCCACCTTCTTTACATAGGCATATTCTCGTTCTGCCTCTCTGTGGAGCGATCGCGGGTGGCCGGCGGACATCAAGTATCTATTGCATGAAGTGACATACAGATACATCGTTTTGCGCAATAGAGCTGACCTTCCGCACTATATGTACTGTGGCTGGTCGGCAAGTGGCTAATCTTCTACCCCCTGTGCTTCACCATTGTCCCCTTAATTGTCCACCACTGATCCACTGTCATGTCTGTCCTCCACCATTGTCCCCTGTTTCCTCCACCACAGTCCCCTGTATCCTTTATTGTGCTCCCACTGTCCTCTTGTCCTCCGCCAATGTACCCTCTATCCTCCACCACTGTCCCTTCTATCCCCCACCACTGACCCCTGTATCTTCCACCACTGCCCCCTCTATCCTCCACCACTGTAACTTCTATCCTCCACCACTGTCCTCTGTATCTCCACTACTGTCTTCTCTGTATCCCCACTACTGTCCTCTGTATCTTCCACCACTGTCCCCTCTATCCTCTACTACTATCCTTTGTATCCCAACTACTGTCTTCTGTATCTTCCACCACTGTCCCCTCTATCCTCTACTACTATCCTTTGTATCCCAACTACTGTCCTTTGTATCTTCCACCACTGTCCTCTCTATCCCCCAACACTGTCCCCTCTATCTCCCACCACTGTCCCCTCTATCCTCCACCACTGTCCCCTCTATCCCCCACCACTGTCCCCTCTATCTCCCACCACTGTCCCTTCTATCCTCCACTACTGTCCTTTGTATCTTCCACCACTGTCCCCTCTCTCTACCACCACTGTCCCTTCTATCTCCCACCACTGTCCCTTCTATCCTCCCCTACTGTCCTTTGTATCTCTGCTATATGTCATCTATATCTTCCACCACTTTCCCCTCGATCCTCCACCACTTTCCCCTCTATACTCCACCACTATTTCCTCTATACTGTACTTCTTCTTATTTTCCTTCCTTTTATATTTAATCAAATCTTTCTTATTTAGCTTACTGACTTTTAGAATTGTCTTCTCAATTACTTTTCTATTATACATGTTTCTTTCTAACCTAATACTTAAATCTCTAGCTTGTTGCAAATTACCTCACACATGTAATTATATTTTAAACACACAAACTGGCCATTAGGAATAGCTTGCTTTACTGTACATGGAAGAGATAATATCTATTATTATAATGAAGAAAAGCTTTGGTCAGTTTTCTTTCTATATTCCATAGTGATTAAAGTTTAAGCTTAAAAAAAATTACTGCAAACATGCAGGCTTAGATATTAAGGACAGCCCAGGGAGTTCCCGGATACCTCTCACCAAAGAGGCTGGACCTGCTGGCAAGACCAAAAGATATGCAAAAGAGCACACTCAGATTCCCCATGCCTCCAGCAGTTAGCACTGGCCTGAGTGAACATCTGATGTAACTTTGCAGGGACCAGTTTTGAGAAGATACAGCAGTCACGGGAGCACATACATTTTTTGAATGCTGCTCCTCCAAAACCACATAAGCTCAAGCAGCCTCCATCCTAGTAGGTTGCTTCTAAACATCAAAAGCAGAGGAGGGAAATTTTCCTTTAAGCAGCTTTTAGTTGTGGGGGTGAGGTAGACTCTAAGGTACTTAATTTTTGTAGTCGTTCACTTAAAAAAAGTTAACTGTGATAGTGTTTAGTCTGGAAGAAGGGAAATGTTAATATTTAGTGCTTCTGATTTCCAGTTTGCTGCAGGAGTTTGGAGGTAGTAAGTTCTGGCCTAGTGATGAAAAATAACAGACTATTTGCATAGGCGGCCACTTTATGTTGTGTTTTTCCAACCTTTATGTCTGTAACTTCAGGATTAGTTCATAAGTGTCTTGGAAGGGGTTCATACAGTATGTCAACATGAAAATAGGTGGTGAAAGCGGGCAACCTTAGTGAATACCATTGGCTATTGTAAAATTCGCAGAGATTGAGTGATTTACCTTTCCTGCTGTAACTGGATGCAAATACAATGCGTGAGCATATTTTAACCTACCCTGTTTCCCTGAAAATAAGACCTAACGTGATTGTCAGTGATGGCTGCAATATAAGCCCTACTCCCCAAATAAGCCATACCCTGAAAATAAGACCTACAAGGACTTTAACTAGGGCTTATTTGGGGGGTAGGGCTTATATTGCAGCCATCACGGACAATCACGCTAGGACTTATTTTCGGGGAAACAGGGTAGGCTGATGTGATTGACTGTTCATTTCAAAATTCTCCTATTTACCCTGTCAAAGGCCTTCTCCGCACGTGTTGTCCCTGGACCCTCTACAAGACATGAACTCACCTAGGCATAGTGAAAGATCCAATATAAATGAGGTATGAAGCAAGTATCTAAGATTTTTGTAATGAGCTTTAGGTCTGTTTGAAGAGTGAAATTGGCCTATAGCTTGTGCAGAGTGAAGAGAGTTTATCTTCATTGGGCACTACTGTTATATGAGCATGGAGCGTATTTCTATGAAAAAGGTGTTCCTAGGTGTAAAGGCCTACTCTCAGGCCTCTTCCTGTTTTGAATGTTATCATTGGTTGATCCTGACAGGTAATCATTCTTTCTATTAGAAATTTGTATTTGTTTAATATGCATTACCTGAAATTTACCAATACAAACTATTGGAAATGGAAGAGGTGTTCCTGCAGAATCAAAATATGCCTTGGTGAAAAAGGTGGATTTTGTCTGTTCAAAAGTTTTTTAGTAGAAATTAGTTATCGTGTATGGACTTTCTCATAGGCATGACTCTGAAGACCATAAGGATCTCATCTTCAGTTATTAGCCTTTTCATAGTCTCGCACCTGGGGTGACAAGGTGTTAAGCTGTAAGCGTATCCCTGTGTTCTATATTGTGGTTATGCTGAGGGTCAGGAATTGTACAGGGAGGTATAGAGTTCTCTGAAACAGTCAGCCATGTCAGTCAACATTGTAAATTTAGGAACTTGGGTCGTGACAGTTTGAAGTACAAACACTCAAAGTGAGCATGCTAACAACTTGCTTGATTTATTTCCAAATAAAACATGCATCAGCTGTACATAATTTTCACATTATTCAGGATCAAGGTGTCGGCCTGGTCTCAGAGTAGTCAGAGCTCAACTGATTGTGCTATTGCCAGTTATTTTTCTAAGTAGAAGCAATGTTTATTAGCATGCCTCTAATGGCATATTTGTGTGTCTCCCAAATGTGGTATGGGGCCCGTGGTGATCCTAAGTTCTTCCTACTTTGTGTCAGGGATCTGTCAGCACCAGACAGGGACATATGCGTGCATGCATGCACCTGCGCGCCCCTGTTCGAATTGTGTAGCAATGTCCTGCTACTGCTGTGCGTCGGCGCATCCCTCGGGCACGCGCGGGTGCGCAACGGGTGTGTGCGTGCGCGCGGCAGGTGCGCGCATGCACGTTAATGTCGTTTGGCGCCACTGGACGCATAAAGGTCTTTCAGTTGCACTGGCACGCTGCTGTTTCATCTTCAGCTTCTGTGAACCTTACCTGCACCTGATTGATTTGTCTGCTATACTGACCCGGCTTTGTCTGACCATCCCTCTCTCTCCAATCCAACCTGGCTTGTCTGACCCTACTACTACCTCTGCCAGTTACCCGTTGCCGACCTCTGCCTGTTAACCAACTCTGCTTTTGCCTGCCGTTTCCACCTGCCTTGATTACCTGCCGCCCCGGACTGTTTGACCCTGCTTGTGCCTACCGCTAGCTCTGTGTGCTGCTGCACCTTCAGCTCCAGTGTCCACTGCACCTGCACCTCTCAGCGCTTCAGTCTGCTGTCCTCCGCTGACCGCCTCCACCTGCAGTCCAGCCATCCCCGGAAGGAGCTCTACTTTGCACCAGCTCCAGAGACTTCTACTTCAACAGGCACTCCTACCCCACTGTGCTCACGAGACCACTGTCCCCGCTCCAGTGGCTCCTGAACCAGCGTTGTAAGAGAGGTCTCCTCCTACAAGTCAGGCCCTATTACCAGGTATCGAACAGTACGAAACAGCCATGACTGAGCCTGCAGGAGAGACCTCCCTGATGAAGGAGATCTGCACGCATCTTGCGGCCCTCACACAAGCTGTGCAATCCCTGCAGGATAATTATACCAGACTTGAAGGACAAGTTCAGAATCTTGCTGGCCCCATTTCCACGGCTTCTTTTTCAGCCGCTGCTCCAGCACAGACTGTTTCCTCTCCTTCCGTTGTGATGCTCCCACCTGAGCCAAGGGCTCCTATCCCAGAAAGATTCTCTGAAGACCGAACCAAGTTTCGGGCCTTTCGTAATGCCTGCCAGCTTTATTTTGCCTTACAGCCCCGAACCTTCTCTCTAGAAGTTACCAAAGTGGGATTTGTGATCTCCCTCCTACAAGGAAAACCTCAGACCTGGGCTCATCGACTACTTGAGGGGGATTCGGTCCTGACCCACTCCCTACACTCCTTTTTTGAAGCTATGGCTCAGCTTTATGAGGACCCTCAGCGGACTGCTACAGCCGAGTCTGCCCTGTTCGCGCTCCAGCAAGGCCGCAGACCGGCCGAGGACTATGTCACTGACTTTAGGCGCAGGAGCGCGGACACTCAATGGAATGATGCGGCCCTACGTCACCAGTTTCACATGGGCCTGTCTGAAGGGCTGAAGAATGAACTTGCTCGGGTTGGCATACCAGATACTCTTGAGGCCTTAATCTCCTTGGCAATCCAGATCAATCGTCGCCTTTGGGAACGCCGATCTGAACGTTCTGCTCAACAAACCTGCCCGGCATGGATGACTGCAAGGGCTCCAGTTCCTGCAGCTCGCTACTTACCTCCACCCAATGTGAACCCAGTCAACTCGATGCCTGACGCTTCCGAGCCCATGCAGCTAGGACTAATGTGTCCTGCCTTATCTCCTGAAGAACGAGCACGCTGTCATCAATTGAACTTGTGCCTCTATTGTGGTGGAACGGGACACTACGTCCATAACTGTCCGATCAAGATAAGTAAGTGCTCATCTTCTGTGTCTACCAGTCTCTCTGCTTTGTCTGCCAACTCCACCCACCTTGCTCTACCTTTCTCATTACAGCTTCCAGTCAACGCTATCATTGACGTCCGGAGCATGCAGCTGTTTTATCGACTCAACCTTTGCCAGCCAACATGATATTCCCTTACATAAAAAGACTCATGGACTCTCTGTTTTCTTGGCCGATGGCTTCCGCATCAGATCTGGACAAGTAACCCAAGAGACTCTTCCTTTGCCTGTTACTGTCTCCTCCCAGCATAAGGAGCTGCTGATCCTTGATGCTATCTCTTCCCCACTATTCCCAATTATCCTGGGCATTCCCTGGCTCCAAGCCCACAACCCATACATCAACTGGGTTACTGGAGAAGTAAAGTTTTTGTCTTCTTACTGCCAAGAACACTGTCTGGTGGAAACCCCCAACTCCTCAGCTACCCTCTTATGTCTAGACATCGATCAGAATTTACTCCAGTCCATACCCAAGCATTACCATGAGTTCATCAATGTTTTCATCAAGAAGGGGGCAGACTCCCTTCCGCCTCATCGCCCTTACGACTGCCCGATTGAATTGCTTCCTGGGGCCGAAATTCCATTTGGGCGTATCTTCCCCCTATCAGAAAAAGAGCAAGAGGCACTAAAAACATATATTGATGAAAACTTGGCCAAGGGGTTCATCCGCCCTTCAACCTCCCCAGCAGGTGCCGGAATATTTTTTGTAACTAAAAAAGACAAGACTCTCTGCCTGTGTATAGAGTACTGGAAACTGAATAAGATTACGGTCAAGAACCGGTATCCCTTACCCTTGATACCCAAACTATTCCAGAAGTTAAGATCCGCTGTCATATTCACCAAACTTGATTTAATAGGGGCTTACAACCTGATCCACATTCGGGCCGGGCACGAATGGAAGACAGCTTTTCAGACACGATTCGGGCATTATGAATACCTGGTCATGCCCTTCGGGCTCTGGAACGCCCCTGCGACCTTCCAACATCTCATCAACGATGTATTTAGAGACTTTTTAGATGTTTTTGTGATTGTCTATCTGGATGACATCTTAATATTCTCTAGATCACTTGATCAGCATCGAGAACACGTTTGCAGGGTCTTGGGTCATCTTTGCTTGCTCAGATTATATGCAAAGGCGGAGAAATGCGAGTTCGAGCAACAGAGCATCCAATTTCTGGGGTTAGTAATCTCGCCAACTGGCATCAAGATGGATCCCCAAAAAGTGTCTGCTGTTCTGGACTGGCCAGTACCCCTAGATAAGAAGGGTATTCAGCGTTTTATCGGCTTTGTGAACTTTTATAGGAAGTTCATCAAGGGATTCTCTGCCATAATTGCACCCATCACGCAATTGACCAAGCAGAATTCCTGTTTCTCCTGGAATCAGATGGACCAAGATGCCTTCGAGAATCTCAAAAGACTGTTTACCTCTGCTCCGATCCTCAGCCATCCTGAACCATCGTTACCTTTCATTTTGGAAGTTGACGCTTCCGAAATAGCTGTGGGAGCAATCCTCTCACAACGTCAAGGCAGTAAAGACCTAATGCATCCTGTCGGGTTCTTCTCCCGCAGAGAAGAACTATGACATTGGTGACCGGGAGCTACTCGCTATCAAAGCTGCCTTGGAGGAATGGAGGTACCTGTTAGAGGGCGCTGTTCATCCGGTATTAATATATACCGACCACAAAAACTTAGAGTATTTAAGATCTGCTAAACGGCTGAAGCCTCGGCAAGCCCGCTGGGCCTTGTTCTTCTCATGTTTTTGTTTTCATATAACTTACCGGCCGCGGTCAAAGAATATTAAACCGGACGCATTGTCACGTATGCACGACAACCCAAAGGACTTTTCCGTTCCTGATACCATTCTGCCCGCAAACAACTTCCTGCTCCTGCAGACAGATCTTCTTTCTCAGATTAAGGAAGCTTCCTTGGATTCATCAAAACCTCCAGAGATCACTTTGACAATCAAAGATGGCCTGTTTTGGAAGGGGAGCCAAATTTTCGTTCCTGAGGATGTTTGAGTCAAAGTTTTGACACTACTTCATGACCATCTGCTGGCAGGTCACTTTGGGGTCCGCAAGACCATTGAACTTGTGTGACGCACGTTCTGGTGGCCTAACTTGAAAGACTTTTGAGAAATACGTCAGTTCCTGCCCTGTTTGTATCCAGAACAAGACGTCAAGAAACCGAGCTTGGGGACTGTTAAAACCTCTGCCTGTACCCAATAGACCCTGGAAAATGATTTCCATGGATTTTATAGTAGAGCTTCCATGTTCTGAGGGGTGTTCAGCCATTTTTGTGGTTGTAGATCGCCTATCTAAAATGGCCCATTTCCTACCTTTAAGAGGAACCCCATCTGCTGTTGAAACCGCCCGCATATTTATCAAAGAAATTATCAGACTACATAGAATTCCTGCAAATATAGTATCAGATAGAGGGGTACAGTTCACCTGACGTTTTTGGAGGGCCCTGTGTGAAATCCTAAAGATTGAGTTGGCCCTATCCTCGGCCTATCACCCTCAAACCAATGGACAGACAGAGAGGACCAAACAAACTCTTGAGCAGTATATCAGGTGTTTTACATCCTTCACACAGGATGATTGGGTGCCCCTGCTGCCCCTAGCAGCATTCGCATACAATAATGCTAACCATTCAGCCACCGGACAATCCCCCTTTTTCGCCAATTACGGCTTTCATTTAACCTTTCTACCTGACTTTCTTCCAGAGTCTCCAGTCCCGGATGTTGCAGGAGGCGGTGTCCAGGGCCCAGGCAGACAGCAAAAGAGCCTTCGATCGGAGAAGAAGAGGGGAACTGAACTTGCAGCTTTGCAATCAGGTATGGCTTTCTACCAGTAATATCAAATTAGCTTGTCCTTCTAAGAAGCTTGCACCTAAGTTTATGGGATATTTTCCGGTAAAGAGAAAAATTAACGAAGTGTCATACAAACTAGCTCTGCCTGATTCTGTCAGAATTCACCCGGTATTCCATGTGTCACTACTAAAACCTGCCATACCTGACCCTTTCCCTGATAGAGGAACCAGACCTCCTGAACCTATCTTAGTGGATGGAAGTGAGGAGTTTGAGGTTGAGGCTATCCTTAACTGCAGAAGAAGACAAGGGCAGAATCAGTTTCTAATTAAGTGGAAAGGTTACGGTCCAGAGAACAATTCTTGGGAACCTGACAGCAACGTTCACACCAGGCGATTAGTTTGCGCTTATTTTTCTGCCCACCCTGAAAAAAGAAGATGTTTGGGCATCCGGAGGCTGCCTTTTGAGGGGGGGCAATGTCACGGATCTGTCAGCACCAGACGGGGACATATGCGTGCGCGCATGCACGTGCGCGCATGCGCCTGCGCGTCCCTGGTCGAACGGTGCAGCAGTGTCCTGCTACTGCTGTGCGTCAGCGCGTCCCTTGGGCACGCGTGGGTGTGCGACGAGTGTGTGCGCGTTAACGTCGTTTGGCGCCACTGGACGCATAAAGGTCTTTTAGTTGCACTGGCGTGCTGCTGTTTCGTCTTCAGCTTCTGTGAACCTTACCTGCACCTGATTGATTTGTCTACTATACTGACTCGGCTTTGTCTGACCATCCCTCTCTCTCCAATCCGACTCGGCTTGCCTGACCCTGCTACTACCTCTGCCAGTTACCCGTTGCCGACCTCTGCCTGTTAACCGACTCTGCTTTTGCCTGCCATTTCCACCTGCCTTGATTACCTGCCGACCCGGACTGTTTGACCCTGCTTGTGCCTACCGCTAGCTCCGTGTGCTGCTGCACCTTCAGCTCCAGCTCCAGTGTCCACTGCACCTCTCAGTGTTTCAGTCTGCTGTCCTCCGCTGACCGCCTCCACCTGCGGTCCAGCCATCCCTGGAAGGATCTCTACTCTGCACCAGCACCAGAGACTTCTACTTCAACAGACACTCCTACCCCACTGTGCTCACGAGACCACTGTCCCCACTCCAGTGGCTCCTGAACCAGCGTTGTAAGAGAGGTCTCCTCCTACAAGTCAGGCTCTATTACCAGGTATCTAACACTTTGCATCTGACCACCCTAGGCCTCTCTAACTGACCTCCTCTGCCCCCCCCCCTCAACCTGGGGGAACCTGTTTCTTTCCTATTCTGCACCTCCTTTTCCTTCTCTGTCTTTCCTTCTCATCTTTTGTGTTCCTCCTTTTTTCTTTCTTTTCCTTTTTTTGTTTGTTCGTATGACTTTGATCCAAGTTTTGTTTTTCTAAAATTTTTGTGGACTACTCCACACCCCAACCCCTGAGCGATTAAGCTCAGTCACCCTATGTTGACCCCTGGCCTCGGCCGGAGTATTATCGGTGTATGACGGTTCATTCTAACAAACATGTTCTCAATGTGTACTATTATGGTGTACCATGTTATGCTTACTGCTCATATCCCCTGTGCATTATCATTACAGCTATTCTTACTTCTCATATATTTCAATAAAAAAATTTGACCAAAAAGGAGAAGTCCAGCTTGAGCTCATTTGGCTGGGCTTCTCCTAAGGGTCACAAGGAGTGCATTTCTTTTTGCACTCCTGTGACCCGTTTTCAGCAGAGAGCGCTCTCTGCTGACGTCACTCAGATCAGTCCAGACACCACGTCATCACGACAATGAAGTCTGGATCCGCCAGGTGCCTGGACTGATGGCTGTTTCAGCCTCTCAGCGAGACGCTGAGACGGATGATCCCTGCCCCTCCACAACTCAGCGCCCAGTGAGTGTGGAGGAGCAGAGAGGAGAGCTGCTGATTGATAGGCAGCAACTCTCTACTCGGGGAGCCAAGAGAACTGAGCCATTAGCGTTGTTGTGTATGTATGATTGTGAGTTAGGAACCTTAGATTGTAAGCTCCTTGGGGGCAGGGACAGATGTACATGTGCAATATATATGTGTAAAGCGCTGCATAAATTGATGTTGCTATAGAGTATAATAACTACCTATAATAAAAAATAATAACAATGAAACTAAAGAGATCAGGTAGGCAAGATTTAAGAAAATCAAGCTGAGAGAAATAGGAAAGTAGACACTGGCCAGTTAAAAAGTCCATCTATGGATCTTAAACCTCAGAAACAGGTATCTACCCTGTATATCTGTCATTAATCAACAAATACTCGCTGTATAGTTGTCACGTACCTAAAGGGAGACTGAAATGACGAGGTCGGCCTCTCTTGTATTTCCAGCCCAGGTCCCGCTGAGAGTGAAACAGAAGGAGCCGAAGGACAGGAGGCACACGAGTGCCTGCAGATAAAGACTCGGAAACTTGCAGCAGGAGGTCGCAGCTGGTCACAGGACTGTAATTGCAGAGCAGGAAGTTGCAGTTGGTCGCAAGAGTGAACTTGCAGAGCAGGAAGTCGCAGCTGGTTGCAGAACTGTAGTGGCAGACACTCGGATAGTAGTGCTGAGCCGAACAGGGCACAGGAGCAAGGTCACAGGAATAGCCAGGTTCGTTAACAGGTGGGCAGCAGGGTACCAGAACATCAGGCAGAGGCAGGTCAGAGAGGAAGCCGGGATCGTTAATAGACAGGCAGCAGGGTATTGGAGCATCAGGCAGAGACGAGTCAGATGGGAAGCCGGGATCAGAAACCAGAGATCAGATAAGCGGAATCCCAAAGCAGGGTCAACAGGAGCCAAGGTCAGCAACGGAAATCAGACGGGACAAACACAGGTTTAAGGGTAACAGGAGCACAGCTGAAGACCAGTCAACACAGATCAGTGGTTGGGACCCCCTTTAAGTAGGCCATCTGGCGCCAATTGGCACTAGGGGCGCGCTCCCTAGTTGCGTGTGCGCCAGCGCGCGCCAGGCGATTTCTACTGTTTTCCTTACAATAGTTCTGAATATTACTATGGAGCATCCACATGATTTTGAATTCATGGAATGATAGGAATGGGGAAATCTATAGTCCTCCAGTTTTGGAGGTTTTGTACTGCTAAAGTTGGTTTAATGGAAGTAAGTTATATGTGCCCTCATTCTCCAGAGCTTGTGCAGAACCTATATTTTTTTTTCATTTTCTGCTGCACCATCTTGGCAGTCTGATGGCCTTCTAGGGATGAGCTGAACACCCCCCTGTTCGGTTCGCACCAGAACATGCGAACAGGCAAAAAATTTGTTCGAACACGCGAACACCGTTAAAGTCTATGGGACACGAACATGAATAATCAAAAGTGTTAATTTTAAAGGCTTATATGCAAGTTATTCTCATAAAAAGTGTTTGGGGACCTAGGTCCTGCCCCAGAGGACATGGATCAATGCAAAAAAAAGTTTTAAAAAACGGCCGTTTTTTCAGGAGCAGTGGTTTTAATAATGCTTAAAGTGAAACAATAAAAGTGTAATATCCCTTTAAATTTCATACCTGGGGGGGTGTCTATAGTATGCCTGTAAAGGGTGCATGTTTCCAGTGTTTAGAACAGTCTGACAGCAAAATGACATTTCAAAGGAAAAAAAGTCATTTAAAACTACTTGCGGCTATTAATGAATTGCCGGTCCGACAATACACATAGAAGTTCATTGATAAAAACAGCATGGGAATTCCACACAGGGGAACCCCGAACCAAAATTTAAAAAAAAAATGACATGGGGGGGTTCCCCTAAATTTCATACCAGGCCCTTCAGGTCTGGTATGGATATTAAGGGGAACCCCGGCCAAAATTTAAAAAAGAAAAATGACGTGGGGGGTCCCCCTAAATTGCATACCAGGCCCTTCAGGTCTGGTATGGATATTAAGGGGAACCCCGGCCAAAATTTGAAATAAAAATGGCGTGGGGTCCCCCTCAAAATCTATACCAGACCCTTCAGGTCTGGTATGGATTTTAAGTGGAACCCCGCGCCAAAATTAAAAAAAAAAAAACGGCGTGGGGTCCCCCCAAAAATCCATACCAGACCCTTATCCGAGCATGCAACCTGGCAGGAAAAGAGGGGGGATGAGAGAGCGCCCCCCCCCTCCTGAACCGTACCAGGCCACATGCCCTCAACACTGGGAGGGTGTTTTGGGGTAGCCCCCCAAAACACCTTGTCCCCATGTTGATGAAGACAAGGGCCTCATCCCCACAACCCTGGCCGGTGGTTGTGGGGGTCTGCGGGCGGGGGGCTTATCGAAACCATTTCACTAAAAAAGTGTAAAAAATGTTAAAAATGACAAGAGACAGTTTTTGACAATTCCTTTATTTAAATGCTTCTTCTTTCTTCTTTCTTCTTTGTTCTATCTTCTATCTTCCTTCGGTTTCTTCCTCCATCTTCTTCTTCTTCTGGTTCTTCTGGTTCTTCCTCCGGTGTTCTCGTCCGGCATCTCCTCCGCGGCATCGGCGTCTTCTTCCCTTCTTCTCCTCAGGCCGCTCCGCATCCATGATGGCATGGAGGGAGGCTCCCGCTCTTCTCTTCTCTTCTACTCCAGCCAGTCTTTCCGCCATTAACCTCCAATGCAACTCAACTTGCTCTCCCTCTCTCGTTACAGCTCCAGGGAAGAACAATCCAGGTCAACGCCATTATTGACTCTGGGGCTTGCAGCTGCTTTATTGACTCTGCCTTTGCTGCTCAACAAGATCTTCCCCTGAAAGACAAGACACACAAACTCTCAGTTTTCCTGGCCGATGGGTCCCACATAAAGTCGGGACAAGTCTCTCAAGAAACCCTTCCTCTGTCTGCCACCTGTTTATCTCAGCATAAAGAGATCCTAACTCTGGACGTCATCTCCTCTCCACTGTTCCCGATCATCTTGGGCATGCCCTGGCTTCAGGCCCATAACCCCCACGTTAATTGTGCTACCGGTGAAGTCAAGTTTCTATCACCCTACTGCCAGAGACATTGTTTACCTGAACCCTCCAAACCGGCTGCCACTTTACTTTGCATGGATGTGGATCAAGACCTGCTCCAAACCATACCAGAGGCTTATCGGGAATTTGCAGATGTATTCAGCAAGAAGGGAGCGGACTCCCTGCCACCCCATCGCCCCTATGATTGCCCAATCGAGCTGCTCCCTGCGGCGGACATCTCCTTCGGGCACATCTTTCCGCTATCTGAGAAGGAACAAGAGGCACTTAAACTATACGTTGACGAAAACCTCAAAAAGGGCTTTATTCGACCTTCTACCTCCCCAGCTGGGGCAGGAATATTTTTTGTTTCCAAGAAAGATCAGACTCTTCGTCCATGTGTGGACTATCGGGAGTTAAACAAGGTCACGGTTAAAAACCGCTATCCATTGCTCCTGATACCCGAATTATTTCAGAAGCTGAGGTCTGCCATCATCTTTACTAAGTTGGATCTAAGAGGGGCCTACAACCTGGTCTGCATTCGGGCCGGGGATGAATAGAAGATGGCTTTCCGGACCCGTTTCGGACACTATGAATACTTAGTCATGCCCTTCGGCCTATGCAATGCCCCTGCCACATTTCAGCATCTGGTCAACGATGTGTTCAGAGATTTCCTGGACATCTTTGTGATTGTTTACTTGGACGATATTTTAATTTTCTCTAGTTCACTTAACCAACATCGGGAACATGTTCGCAAAGTCTTGGGCCGTCTTCGTTTGCACGGACTGTATGCTAAAGCGGAGAAGTGCGAATTCGAACAAAAAGACATTCAGTTTTTGGGGCTAGTGATCTCCCCCACCGGCATTAAAATGGATCCTCAAAAAGTGTCCGCTGTGCTAGATTGGCCAGCTCCCCTGGACAAGAAGGACGTGCAGTGCTTCATCGGATTCGCAAATTTCTATAGAAAGGTTATTAAGGGATTCTCTGCCATCATTTCACCCATCACGCAGCTAACCAAGCAGAACTGTCGTTTTCACTGGAGCTCGGAAGCTCAGGAGGCCTTTGAAGAATTGAAAAAGTGTTTTACTTCAGCTCTGATCCTCAGCCATCCTAACCCATCCCTACCTTTTGTTCTGGAGGTTGCTTTTGAAGTGGCCGTGGGTGCAGTCATCTCTCAACGGCAGGGTAACAAGGATCTGATGCATCCCGTGGGTTTTTTCTCCAGGAAACTCTCGCCGGCTGAGCGAAATTACGATGTGGGTGATCGGGAATTACTGGCCATCAAGGCAGCACTAGAAGAGTGGAGGTATCTGTTAGAGGGCGCAGTTCATCCGGTTCTAATATATACTGATCACAAGAACCTCGAATATTTAAGATCTGCTAAGAGACTGAAACCAGGTGGGCCCTGTTTTTTACACGTTTCTGTTTCCATATCACCTAGGAACTAAGAACGTGAAACCAGACGCGCTATTGCGCATGTTTGATCATCCTAAAGAACCTTCTGTACCCGACACCATTCTGCCAGCAAATAGTTTCTTACTCCTTCAGACGGACCTCCTGTCCTTGATCAGAGAAGCATCGCCAGAACCTTCAAGTCTTCAGGGACTTACCTTAACACCTCGAGATGGGTTATTGTGGAGAGGAAGTCAAATATTTGTACCAGAAAATGTCCGAGTCAAGGTGCTGACTTTATTGCATGATCATCCACTTGCAGGACATTTTGGGGTTCATAAGACCCTTGAACTCGTGCAACGCACGTTCTGGTGGCCTAACCTGAAGGAATTTTGCAGGAAGTACGTCAGCTCTTGTTCTGTTTGCATCCAAAATAAAACTTCCAGGAACCGAGCTTGGGGACTGTTGAGGCCATTGCCCATACCAGATAGGCCTTGGAGAATGATAGCAATGGACTTTATAGTTGAATTACCATGCTCGGAAGGATGTTTGGCGATCTTTGTGGTTGTCGATCGTCTGTCTAAAATAGCCCACTTCCTGCCCTTAAAGGGGACACCTTCTGCTGTGGAGACGGCCCATGTGTTCATCAAAGAGATCGTCAGGCTGCACGCAAATATAGTGTCCGATAGGGGGGTGCAGTTTACTTCACGCTTCTGGAAAGCCCTGTGTGAAAGCCCTGTGTGAGATCTTGAAAATCGAACTAGCCCTGTCCTCAGCATACCATTCCCAAACTAATGGGCAAACCGAAAGGACAAATCAGACGCTAGAGCAATACATTAGGTGTTTTACCTCATTTGTACAAAATGATTGGGTGTCTCTACTGCCTCTAGCGGAATTCGCTTATAATAATGCTAGCCACTCTGCCACTGGTCAGTCCCCGTTCTTTGCCAATTATGGTTTTCATGTATCTTTTTTACCAGATTTTCTTCCAGGATCACCAGTTCCAGCAGTCCAGGACACAGTACAGTTCCTCAGTCACAACAACCAGATGTTACAGGAAGCGGTATCCAAGGCACAAGCAGACAGTAATGCCGCGTACACACGGTCGGACTTTTCACCTACAAAAGTCCGACAGCCTGTCCGACATACTTCCGACGTACCTTCGGCGGACTTGCGGCAGACTTTCTTACGAACGGACTTGCACACACACGACCACACAAAAGTACGACAGCCTAGTACGCGGTGACGTACACCAAGTCCGACGAGACTATAAAACGGAAGTTCAATAGCCCGTACGACACCCTTTGGGCTCCTTCTGCTAATCTCGTGTTTATCTCGTGTTAGTAGAAGTTTGGTGAGAGACGATTCGCGCTTGTGAGACTCGTATTTTTCAGTTCGTTTTAACTGTTGTTCAGTCTGTGCTTGTGAGGTTTGTATCTGCTTTTCAGTGCGTTTGGTCAGTTGGCATTGAGAAATCTTTGTTTTATTGGCCGCTCGTTCCTGATTTTCAGGTCGTTCTTCACAGGCCTTGCTGTTCTTCAGTGCGTTCTGTTTAGTGCGTTCTGACCAGCCGACCGTTTTGAAGCCATGTTACCTGTACGTACTCGTCGTAGAGCTCGTGCATTGTATGTGCTTGGTGCTGTAGTTTATTCTTCAGCCCAAGACCAGTCCATGAACAGGGCGAGGAGGAGTTCATGGACCAAGAATTGGTTGCTTCAGCGTGACCAGTTCTGTCACATGCCTTTGCTCCGTGAGATCCGTGAGAATAATCCTGAGGATTTCAGGAACTTTCTCCGGATGACGGACCCCGTTTTTGACCGTTTGTTGGCTTTGCTGACCCCCTATATCAGCAGGCAGGATACCTGCATGAGGCAAGCCATCACTCCGGAGCAGAGGCTGGTCGCTACCTTGCGGTATTTGGCCACAGGGAGAAGCCTGCAGGACCTTAAGTTCTCGACAGGCATCTCCCCCCAGGCTCTGGGGATCATTATCCCAGAGACCTGTTCTGCCATCATACAGGTCCTGCAGAAGGACTATATTAAGGTAAGATATTTTTCTTTTATTAGCATCACATGTTCTTTTATGTAATCTTTGATAATGTAATGTATTTCTTGCTTCAAACACTACTTACCATCATTGCAATATAGTGTGAATGTCCCCTTTTTATCCTCACACATGCTGGAATTTTTTCCTGTTATTTTTTGTCATGCATGTATATTTTCCTTCAATAACCTTCCCAGCATGAAGTGATGGGAACATATCCACCTAGTCTACTCATTTGGAATGTATTTTGTTTGAGTGTATTTAGTGTGCTTATAATGAGCAATTATCTAGATTTCACAACTCCCCCCCCCCCCCACCTAAACTCACTCCAAATAGTGTGCTGCTAATGAACAATTATCTAGATTTCACAACCCCCCCACCCCCACCCTCGTTAAAATTTGCTTGAATGTTCTGTGGTGTTGATTTGTCTAAAGCAAATATATGTTGCAGTTTGCAAAATGCATGTGCACTCTACAAGTGCATTTGTTCCAGTGCTTTAGTAAATGAGCAGAAGCTCTGCTGATTTCCATCATCAAATCATATGCAAGCCTCAAAGTGTTTTCATTAATTGCCCTTGCCTGTGATTGTGTACTCCTTGCAACATGAATGCCTTTTTACATTACCTCATTTACTGTAAGCTGGTTAGCAACTGCACCTGCAGAGTGCGACAACTGCAGTCTTGTAGCCTTTTTAGTCCCTAAATTCCTGCGTGTCCTAAAAGTAATTTTTTTTAGGGATTTCACAACCCCCTAAAATGTAATCAATGTTCCATCAGAGGGGGTGAGCAATCTGATAAGTGTGCCTTTCCATATTAGTTATTCCAGAAGAATTAAATTATTGAATGTTATACTGATGCTGGGGAATAATGTTTTTAATTGTCTAATTTTCTTGCAATGTTAGCTTCCAAATTAATTGATTTTGGTTTTCTTGTTTGATTCCCCAGTTTCCTTCAACGCCACAGGAATGGCAGACTGTGGCATCCCATTTTGCCAGCCGTTGGGACTTTCCCAATTGTGGAGGGGCTATAGATGGGAAACATGTCCACATTGTGCCACCACCCCATTCGGGGTCATATTATTTTAATTATAAGGGGTTCCACGGTATTGTTTTAATG